>NC_068986.1:10208118-10210380 GCF_001194135.2 Octopus bimaculoides | reverse complement strand
AGATCGAGGGGTCTGACGTCAGAGTCAGGGGTCAAATAGGAATTGTTGTTGCTGTTGTTGTTGCCAGGTGAAGGAATTGGGGAAAGAGACAAAGATCTTGGAGAAAGCTTTCCATGAGCAAAGTTGGAGAGAAGAGGGTCTTGGACCTAAAAACGGAAGAAAAAGCAGAGAGTTCAATGAAGGAAAATAACATTTACATGCATCACTAAGAATCATTATATCTTGCGCGCGCACATGCACATGCATAAATAAATAACATTTAACATCCATTTTCCATGCTGGCATGGGTTGGACAGTTTGACAGGAGCTGGTAAGGCCGAGAGGTGGGGGGACATCAGGCTCCTCTGTCTGTTTTGGCAAGGTTTTTATGGCCGGTTGCCCTTCCTAATGCCAACCACTTTACAGAATGGCACTGGGTGCTATTGAAGTCACCATGTTACTCACAAGTCTACAAAGCCAAAGAGAGGTGTAGTGGGTGTCATTATGTTAGATGGGGGGGGTTAAGGTATGAGGAGAGAGGTTGCAGAAACAGTTGAGGGTGGGGGTGGTTACAAGAGTGTACAGGGGAAGAGATAGGAGGGAGGGTGGTAGGCAACATCTGTAAAGATTGAGGGGGGAGGTGCATGAGTTGGGAAGGCTACAGGGGTGCTAACAGCAGGAAGTGTGTGTGTGTGTGTGTGTGTGTGTGTGTGTGTGTGTGTGTGTGTGTGTGAACAACTGGAGGAAAATATCCAAGAATACCTCTTCTGCTAACATATTGAATGTGTTAAACAAAGAAATTTTAATCAAAATCCATTTATGGCAAGGAGACACAATCATTGTGTTAATGACTAATTTGATCATGAAAGGCAAGAGAGGCAACCCTTGGAACTGAAATTAACAACAGAATGGCCTGGGAAACGGGTTTTAGCTTTGGTGTCTCGTTAAGTATTAGCCGTAGTTATAGTTTCTCTTAAATAAATCATTGAGATAACAGTTGTTTTAATTAATTATTTAAATTTCTTGGTTCATGTCATGAAGTGTGTCAGCATCCAGTATTAAAACATTTACAGGTTTTTGTCAACAACAAACGAAATACAATTGTTTGTATTTAGTTCAAGGAATGAGAATATAAAAAATGTGCTGATATTTCCTGCAGATTCTTGCAGACTTTATTTGCACACTTACATTTATGTACAACAGACAGATAAACATATATTCTGTATCCATGCAATGTTTAAAATCAAATTCACAAAATTTGTTCGCTTAACCCTTTAGCATTTCTGTCAAATGTAAAGCCTGTTTAATTACATTGTTTTAAGTTAATTATACAGCATCTTGTAACTCTGAGATTTTGATGATGTCCCTGTTTATTTTTAGAATGACTTTGTAGGGTAGGTGTAAGAAGTCAGAGCTGGCTCGTTTGAGCATAAAACTGGAAGACAATTTTGGCTTGATATGGCCGGTTTAAACACTAAAGGGTAGAATGTGTTTGAAATAAAATTAAAACTTCTCAAATCCACAGTTTATGACAATGGGCACATAAAAGACACCATTTCGAGCGTGGCCGTTGCCAGTACCGCCTGACTGGCCTTCGTGCGGGTGACACGTAAAAGCACCCACTACATTCTCTGAGTGGATGGCGTTAGGAAGGGCATCCAGCTGTAGAAACTCTGCCAAATTAGATTGGAGCCTGGTGTAACCATCCGGTTTCACCAGTCCTCAGTCAAATCGTCCAACCCATCCATGCCAGCGTGGAAAGCGGACGTTAAACGATGATGATGATGATGATGAGTGAAATTAAAATTGCTTTAATTATTCAAAAAGAAACTCTTAAGTCATTATATCAAATTATGGTGGTAAGCTGGCAGAATCATTAACAGAATCATTAACAGAATCGTTAACAGAATCGTTAACAGAATCGTTAGCATTTCGGGCAAAATGCTTAGAGGCATTCTGTCCTTGTTTCCATTTGGAGTTGAAATTCTGCCAACATCAACTTTGCCTTTCATTTTTTCATGGTTGATAAAAATAAGCACTAATGGAGCAGTGGGGGGGGTCGGTTGACACCCCCCGCAACCATGAAATTGCTGGCATTGTGCCAAATTTAGAAACCATTTTATCAAATCTTTCAAATCCATGCAATTAACATGTTCAGCAGCATAAATTAAATTAAATTTTAATTAAAAATTTAATATAAAATTTAAAAAGTCACATTTTAAATAAGTGAATTTTTTACAGAATTATAATTTTGGAAATTTTTTGCTTTTTCCACTTCAATTA
>NC_068986.1:10207021-10207765 GCF_001194135.2 Octopus bimaculoides | reverse complement strand
ATATATATATATATATATATATACACACATATCTATATTGAGTGGTTGGCGTTAGGAAGGGCATCCAGCTGTAGAAACTCTGCCAAATCAGACTGGAGCCTGGTGTTGCCATCCGGTTTCACCAGTCCTCAGTCAAATCGTCCAACCCATGCTAGCATGGAAAGCGGACGTTAAACGATGATGATGATGTTTTTATGTCTGTGTTTGTCCACCACCACCATTTCACAACTGGTACTGGTATGTTTACACCATTATAACTTAGTGGTTCAGCAAAAGAAACCAATAGAATAAGTACCAGGCTTTAAAAACTATAATTACTGGATTCAATTCATTCAACTAAAAATTCTTCAACGTGGTGCCCCAGCATGGCCGCAGTCTAACGACTGACACAAATGAAAACAAAAAAAAAGACAAAAGATATTTTATGTTCAAATTGTATCCAAGTAAGATAAATGTTTTATGAAGATTTTTTTATGAATTAAGCTAAAGTGGCCACATTTCAAATAGACAGACTTATGTTTTAAGGTGGTGTGAGCCAGTTTCATGAAGGTACCGACAATGATCAAAATGTAGGCCATGTTCAATAAAGGACGAGCCATGTTCAACACTGCAAGGGCCATCTTCAACACTACAGGGGCCATGTTCAATGCTGCAAGGGCCATCTGCAACCCTGCAAGGGCCATCTTCAATGCTGCAAGGGCCATCTTCAATGCTGCAAGGGCCACCTTCAACCCTGCGAGGGCT
>NC_068986.1:10202282-10207006 GCF_001194135.2 Octopus bimaculoides | reverse complement strand
GTTCAATGCTGCAAGGGCCATCTGCAACCCTGCAAGGGCCATCTTCAATGCTGCAAGGGCCATCTTCAATGCTGCAAGGGCCACCTTCAACCCTGCGAGGGCTATGGTGAAGCAAATAAGCTTTCCCACAAATATGCAGTATTTAGAGTAATGTGTGTGCTTTGCATATGCATAAATAACAGTTTTTCTTTCAAATGTGTTATTGAAAGCATGACTATATTCCAGTTTTTACTGGTATTTCCTAGTTTTTCGACAATTTGCCAATTTCTTTTAAAACGGAAGTGCTCAATGTATTTTCGTAGTGAAAGTGCATAGAATTAAATATGCATTTATACATGTGTGTGTATAAATGCATACTAAGCAAAACTTTCACTGTAACACACAGAAATACATAGAGGCTGATACAAAGAGTAGCTTTGAAGTATTGCAGGGGGGGGGGGAGGTGATTATATCAACTATTGTCTTCCTCAAAATTTGTTTCAGTGGAGTCAGAGAGATGTACTGACAGGGGTCACCATCTCATAATACATTAGATTGCTGTAGTTGAATATACAATAAATTTATTAAGGCAGTTAGCATGCCAGGCAAAATGCTTAGCAGCATTTTGTCCATCTTTTCATTCTGAGTTCAAATTCTGCCAAGGTCAACTTTGCCTTTCATCCTTTCAGGGTTAATGAAATAAGTACCAGTTGAACACTGGGGTCGATGTAGTCAACTTACCCCACCCTCCTCAAAATTGCTGGCCTTGTGCCAAAACTTGAAACCATTATTATTATTGTTATTGATTATTATCATTATTGAAATAAACATAGCACAGTGCCCCTCAAACACCAACAAATGTCTGCAAAAAGTTTCAATACATACTTACAACTGCATAACAGCCCCTACATCACTAATGCATGTCTACAACTCCAAGCACAAAGACAGAGGATACAAACACTTGGACAAGACACTTATGTGTTCCTTGCACCAACCACAGTTTAACCCAAACATATGGCCACCCCCAACGAAAACAGATAATTACTTTACATTTTTGGTGATCCCTGGCGATCACTAAAAATATGAAGGAAGATAGAGAGGTTTGAAGAATTTCCCTGAAAGCAGCCACCCCCAATTCCCCACAATTAGGGGAAAAATAGCATCATCACAACCTCCCATTTCGGAAATCCTTTAGAATACTTAAATTCCATGCCAGAATATTTTTAAAATAGCTCAATGCTATCAAGGAAACAATCAGCTTCTGTTTCCCTTCATACAAAATACACAGAGTGTGCAGCATTCACACACACACACATATATGTGTGTGTGTGTGTGTGTGAGACTGTGATATTTGTTTAGCATCACATCTAGATATCAGCCTCACTCTTTTAATTTGGATATTGATTCATAAGATGGATAAACTTGGTGAGGAATGAGCGATTGAAATTTATCAAAGAGAATCAGTGCCATAGGACAGTAATAGCAGTAGTAGCAGTAGTAGTAGTAGTAGTAGTAGTAGTAAATGGTTTGGTGCCACCCAACAATACAGGTCGTCACTATTTTGCACAGTAATTTAGACCACTTACTATGATAAAGTTCTCAATATTAACATGATCAATATCAATGTGTTTGTTTTGAATATGGCGCATACAGTTCGCTTTTGTTGAGAAACCCATTTGACATTCCTTACAGCGGAATGGTTTTTCCTCACTGCTACGATGTTTCCGTAGATGGTGCTTAAGGTGGCGGAAGTATTTAAAATCAATGTTACAGTATTTACATACTGTATCAGGGGAGCTGAACGCATCCTCTCCGTTTGGTACTTCTTTGTTACTTTCCTTGTTGTAAGAGACTTTCAGCTCCAATTCTTCCTTCGTGCTGATATGATGCTTCTTCCTGAAGAAGAGAAAAACAGAAGCTCAACGTTACGGTAAACTCAAAGCCGTGGCAATAAAAGTTAGGACAGGACAAAAAAAAATTAATAAAAGAAAAAGAAAACAAACCATATTTCTTTTATGTCCACACACACACACATACACACACACGTGTTTTTGTAAAGATTAAGAGCTCAAATTAGCAATAAATAAATGGTAGAAACAGTAATTAAAATGTTGTGTCTTGGGAGGGTAATTATGCCAATAATTATAAACACAAACACTGGTTCGATATCACTTCTTTTGGTTAGTCAATCGGTTAAATATCTAACCAACCAATCGATCGTTTGTTTAATGTACTGGTTGCTTGTTTGTCAAAGTCCTTTCATTGTTATTTGCAGCCTCATCAACGACATGCCATCTCGAAATTAATTGTTTAACCAGCACATTAATCAAACAATTGATTAGTTAGTTGTTTGGGTTTTATCCAACTGACAGACAAAAAAGAAGTGGAATTGAACCAGTGTGTGTGTTTATAATTATTGGGTGTAATGACCTTCCCAAGACACAACAAGATTTTTATTTCAACACACAGATTCACATCAAGAATCTTTCAAACCGAATACAAAAATGAAGTAATTAAAATTATGTTTCATGGAAAAACTGGAGACTTTTAAAACAAGTAAATTTCATGGAATTTATCTCAAAGACAAGAGGTGATCCTGGGCAGAAAAAGAAACCATTGTATTTGAGGTCTGCACAAAGGAAAATATGTGAGAGCCAGGTGAGGACTAAAATCTGCATTTACCACACAGGAGTTCCAAATTTTGGATTTCCTTTTATGGATTCAATATTCAGACATTCAAGGCTCTCTCACCCTCAGTTCTTTCATTATAAAGTGGCCTGACCTTGTTATTCCAATGAACTCACCACCATTATTTATCAAAAGCCCTCATCATCACACACAAACACGCCTGACCTTGCTTATCTGTTTCCCTTATCTGGGTTTTTCTTTTCATTCCGCCCTCCCTACACCCTCTTTCCCCCCCTCTTCACATACCTTTATCTCACTAACCCTCCCTCCTTTCTGCCTCTCTCAATCACTCTTTTCCTTTATCTTGCTGTCTCTTTCTCAATTCAAACCTCTTTCCCCCGCCCCCATTTCACTCCTAAATTACTTGAAAGAAAGCCATGCTTACTTGACATGTCGTTCACAGTTGGCTTTCGTGGTGAAAGGATAGCTGCAGAGCTTACACTGGTAAGGTCTCTCACCATTGTGGGTTCTCATGTGTCGAATTAATGTGCTTTTGTCAGGACTTGAGTAGCTGCAAGACTTACATTGGTATGGAGACAAACCAAGATGACTTCTTTCATGACCTAAAACAAACATAAGTCACAGAGAATTTAGAAAACGGTCTTTTATAAAAAAAAGAAAAAAAAGAATTATCATCATCGTTATTATTATTATTATTATTATTATTATTATTATCATCATCATGGATTGAAGACAATATATTTTTATGAGTAGATTTTAGTGGTCATAAAATTACTTTAATCTACATGTTCTCCCCGGAGTCTCTCATGACAAATAATTAAATTGGCGAAAAAACGTAAGATAAGGATTATGCGAAGGGAAGTAACTCTTGCATTAAAGTTATCTCCCTTTAGTACAGCTGGTTACTGTAGACAATAGAAATAAAAAAAACTTAAATGTAAGTCCATTAAAAGAAATTAATTTAATTTAATAATAAAATAAAATATCTTCTCGTACTGAAATTTCTGAAATAATTAATCTACAATGTCGTTGTAGTTACTAATTATAAAGCAAAAAGAAAAGGAATTTTAATGCAAGACATGTTTCCATTCAAAAAAAAATATTTCAGACGTTTGAAAAAGAAATTCATTCCATCAAGAAAATACAATGAGCAATCTTATTAAAATGTCACAAGTGCAGTGTTGCTGTTGTTGTTTTTTGATTACTAATATCAAGGCACACGCAACTAATTACATGGGGAAAAGACAACAAAAAACAAAGTCTGTGTCATTACAAATTAAAGGCAAACAGTAATTTTCAATAAGGTTTTAAAATTAAAATAATTACAATAATTTAGAATTTGGTTTAACACAATTTTTAACTAAACTATTCTTGTAAGTGTATTCCTACAAAATTATTCCTACAAAGACGAGGACGACAGAGGAACCAGCCAACCAAAAGCAGAACTAGGAAACCAGATTTAATTCACGTGCCATATCTATTGGTGTAGAAGTCACTCGAGTTTGTACTTTATTTTAACAGGAAAATTTTTTTTAAAAACTGGGGCAAAGTTGATATCAAGTTTGAATATAAAGAGAGAAAAATCTGAAAATTACCGTTTTTAAATCTCACAACGAGAGATATTCAGCAACAGTACTTTGGAGTAAAGATTATTTGCCAACATAACATGGCAGTCCTAGTTTAGGACGAATGTTGCTGTAATTTAGCCCCAGGAGACATCGTCTCCAGCTGGTTATACAACACGATCTGTATCCTTATCTATACTAAGATTTAGTATAGATAAAGGTGCAACATTTTCTCACACTCAGAATTGCTGAAGCATAGCTGTCGAGACACTACATCATTCAAAACTTCCAGGCTTCCTGAAATTCGCCAACAATATACCTGAAGTCTCCCTCTAATTTTTTCTTTAAAAAAACAATTAATTCATTGTTCACTTCCTGTTCATTATTCCATCCACTCGTCATGCAATTTTGCTACTTTTTCTAATGAGTTGTAGTGCACCTGAGCAGCACTGTATACAATAAGTACATCATCATCATTATTATTATTATTATTATTATTATCATTATTATTATTATTATTATCATCATCAT
>NC_068986.1:10201029-10202272 GCF_001194135.2 Octopus bimaculoides | reverse complement strand
AGCTGGCAGAATCGTTAGCATGCTGGACGAAATGCTTAGTGGTATTTCATCTGCCACTACATTCTGAGTTCAAATTCTGCTGAGGATGACTACTTTTCATCATTTGAGGGAGGGGTCGATAAATTAAGTACCAGTTGTGTACTGGGGTCGATGCAATCAACAAGTCTTCTCCCCTCAAAATTTCAGGCCTTGTACCTTTAGTACAAACGATTATTATTATTATACCTGAGTATGACTTATACACAAGATGCTCTTGTGGTTCCACATATCAACCACAAACACACCATTCCTTTGCAGACAAGTCTCATTTCTCTGCAAATCACATCAGGATTCTCAAAAACTTTCCTTTTTCTCTCTCCAGGTTCCTTTCTAATACAAATGCCCTGAATTTCCTAAATGTTGACCCAAATTCATTTTATTCTTCTCTCACATGAATGGTTTTAGAGTCAAATCCCAAAATTTCCTTATTTTCTCAAACAACAACAAATTGCTGATTTGATGTTTGTTTGCCATTATTTCTTTCCACAAACTTTGTTTTTTTGTGTGTTTTTTTACTCGTTTTTTTTTTTTTCATTTTCTTGTGAATGACATCCAGTCTAAAGAAAACCATGCAGTGTGAAAGATAGAATAACAACAAAAACAAAAAAACGACTACATCAATGTCATAGACTGAGCAGACAAAAATATATATATATATATAAAGCATTAAACAACAACTAAAAAGAAACAAACTGCAAAAATAATTTACAAAAAGTGAACAAAATAAATCAAGTTGCAAATGATGTGTTTTTGAAATTAAATTCCACTTCAAAGACAGCAAACATTCTCTGTGATGGTGCAGCATTTTTATGCAAAACATCAAAATATACCATGCTAATCTGTCAGGATTTTTTTAATCGATATCACTTTTAATTAGAAGCTAAAAGATGGTTAATTACTGGGCATTCATTGTAAAGGATTTTATCTATTATAGCTATGAGTTCAAATTCCATCTAAGTCAACTGAAGTTTTAATCCTCCTGGGTCAATAACATAAAATACCTGCAGTAATGGTTACAAACACAAACCACTGACTGATCTTTGGCTCTTTCTCATCACTTATAGAGTCATCATCATCATCATCACGATCGTCGTTGTTGTTGTTATTATTATTATTATTATTATTATTATTATTATTATTATTATTATTATTATTATTATTATTATTATTATTATTATTATTATTATTATTATTATTATTATTA
>NC_068986.1:10199597-10200846 GCF_001194135.2 Octopus bimaculoides | reverse complement strand
GATCGTCGTTGTTGTTGTTATTATTATTATTATTATTATTATTATTATTATTATTATTATTATTATTATTATTATTATTATTATCATCATCATCATCATCAAGCTGGCAGAGTTGTTATCATGCTGGAAAAAACGCTTAGAAGTATTCCATCTGTGTTTATGCTCTGAGTTCAAATTCCACCAAGGTCAATGAAATAAAGTACCACCCAAGTACTGGGGCTGATGTAAGTCAATAACCACCACCACCCTTTCCCTCCCCCTTCTCTAGAACGTTCCAATTAATAGATTCAATCAAATCTAATTCTAAAAATTGAAAAAAAATAATAATAATAATAATAAAATACATTTTCTTCACAAACCCATAAATTACATCATCAGCATCATCATCATCATCACCATGTTTTAAATCTAAATTTAAAACATTCTCACATTTTTTAAAAATCAAAACTAATTCATTTATATAATCTCATCTGGTATCTACAATTAAGGCAGTAGTGTTTGTTTGATTAAAATAACAATCTACATATTAATCTTAATGTATACACACTATGTACATTGTTGAGACAGATTTTCATCTCTCTCATTTCTATTATCTTTTTTAACACATCCTGTCCATAAGGGATGTTATCTCAAGACAAATACTGCAGTAACTGGCCAATCAACAGTGAATATACATCAAGTATGATGCATAAATGGCTATTTTGATTATATATTTACTAAAATAAAATTTTTTTAGTAATTCTACCAAATTTTGAATCTAAGACAATTGTTTAAATGATTTTCTGAAAATGTCATGCTGTACTAAATTATATCGGAGTTATTCGTGTGCAATACATTGAATAATAAAAGACAATCTGAAATTTTTTAAAAATCAAAAATGCGACACAAAAGACAATAAAATGAAAACTACAGCAATATAAGACTACATCGATAAATGATTCCAAGTGGTACAGACACATCCTACACAACAGAGAGTGAAATAAGCCATGAGAGAGAGAGAGGGTGGGGGGGGGCGGATTTAACAACTTTTGCATAACTATTCTAAGACTTCTTCTGGGAATATCAATTTCCATTTTTTACCATTTCAGGCTAAATGTAAATCTAATATTGATATTAGAACTAAGATGGTGAACTGGCAGAAGAATCCTTAGCATGCCAGACAAGAATTTCTTCTGGTTTTACATTCCGAGTTCAAATTCCACCAAGGTCAACTTTGCCTTTCATCCTTTCTAGAATCAATAAAAGGAGT
>NC_068986.1:10197725-10199291 GCF_001194135.2 Octopus bimaculoides | reverse complement strand
CGTACTAATAGTCAAAGGAGAGCACCGTGAATAGAAAAGTTAACTTTGTTAACCATTAATCCATTAACCAAGTTAACTTCAATAACCGTCAATCAGTTAATTCTTTAAAAATGTAACAGAAGTTATCGGTAAACCATTAACATTCATTTTTATTATTGAAAAAAAATCAGTTTTTGCTCTAAAACTACCTAAAAACACCTTTGAAAAGTGCCAAAACTATAAAATCCATTAACTTCAATTCAATTGAAGTTAACTGAAGTTGACTTGAGTTAACAGAAGTTAATTAGTCCGAGGATGATTTCCAAGGTTAACTTAAAAGTTAAATCGTTAATGAAAATATTAACTTTGTTAATTAACGATTAATGGTTTGGTACCCAGGTTTGCTAATAGTTATAGTCTGCATGTTTGGTTTGGCTTGTGTCACATTAATCAGCAATAACATTCACTGTTTCCATGACAGACATTTATTCTCTCCAACAAAGTCTTTGGGGCATTTTCTTTTGTGAGATGAATTCTTTGTACAATTATAACAAGAATCAACTGCCCCAATCAACCAATATTTAATTAGACTTCCTTACAGTCACAGAGTATCTTAGAAACAATGAAATTATAACAATTCAAATGTAATGCAAACAATAAAAGCTATACTTTGGCTAAATTTCTGAAAATTACCCCAAAATCTACAGAAGCGTTCAAAGAATGCAAACATGCAACAACAGACTACATCATACTACATATATACACAGGTATGTATGTTTACTATTCTTAAAGAAGAATATTATTGACAGCTAAGCCATTGTTCAACAATGGCTTAACTGGGCAAAACTTCAAAGTTACTGTCAAAGAGTAACCCATCAGATTAAAGTAAAATCGTTCTTATTATAACTGAACATAAAATCAAACACTATATATATATATATATATATATATATATATACATACATATATACATATATACCCATGCAAACACATATACACAGCCATATATATCTTTGTCAATGTAAGTTAAATTTTAAAAAAGTGGGGCTCTACACATTCAGGGATTTCATTGCAGAAATCACAACAGGGAACAGTCAAAGCATCACAGGAGGAAGAGGAGAGGAAAGTATTATTGAAATCGTTGTTGTTGTTATTTTGCAAGAAATGCAGAGAGGAGAAATGAAGTGGCTGTTTTTCACTCTGTTGCGTAGTAGGAATGGTCAGTCCACCTTGGTTACCTGTGTGGCTCCTTCAGCCAGAGCCTCTCCATAGAAATCCAACTAGTTTGAAGAATTGAAGAAGAATAATAATAACAGAGATTAACAATTAGAAGTAATCGCAAAAATGAAAAAAACACTTAAATACACACACAGCTAGTGAATCACATATGTATACACACACACACACACACACACACACACATTTACACAGACTCACACGCGCGCGCGCGCGCGCAGAGATAAGGAGTAGCCATACAAGCAGACACATGGCCACCTCCCCCCCACACACACACACATATTGGACAGTATAAAATTGATAAATATGTTTCATAGCATATTTATATATCCATCACATTAGCAATATATT
>NC_068986.1:10194774-10197340 GCF_001194135.2 Octopus bimaculoides | reverse complement strand
TAGGAATGAGAACCCAAGGTTCAAAATTTCCCCAAGACACCTGATGAAGGCTGGAGGGTATATCAGCCGAAATGTGTTAACAACAAACAAGATGAGGACAAATATCCGTCAAATGTAAATAATGTACATAATTCCTCATCTCTTAAATATAGAACTGTATAATATATGTGTATATACACACACACACACACACACACACACAGGGCAGAAAATATAAGGCATGAATATAAGCAGCACCATATCTGGCCAAGTATATTTGTTTGTTAATATTCTAAAGAGAAGATTAAAGTTTGGACATTTTCTTACCAAAAAAAAAAAAAAACACTTAAAGGGATGTATTGAATAAAGATTAAAGAATGCAATAGTGAATAAAAGTCTTTTTTTGTTGAATCACGAATGGTAAATTCTACAGAAATAAGAAGAAAAAAAATAAATGAAGTTTTGTCTTACTTTTAGCAGCCCTTGTATTAGGAAATATCTGATTGCAGTAGGAACATGTATAGCTGGACTTCTTCTTTGATGCCAAACTTGCTGCCTTGCCTTGGTGTGCATTAGTAGGGAGGCCATCTTTAGAATCATTCTTAGTCTTTTCAGACATCAAGTTGGATTCTCCAAAATCTTTCAGAGAACTTGCTTCTTCAAAAGAAATTTTGGGTGATTCCAAACCTGACAACTGACTTTCAGAATTGCTTCGTTTATTTACAGGTGCAATTTCACTTGTACTAATTTCAGATTTTGGAGAAACAGACCGAGTTCCTGAACAGGAAGTAAGGTTCAAAGAATTCATGAACGCCCTCTGGCATTCCTTGCCTCGATCTTGATGATAATGGAGGGTGTGTTGTTTAAACTCCTCTGTAGAGTTAAAGGTGACTTTACAAGTTGAGCAAGAGGTTGGCTGGTCTGGGAAATGGTCTTGATAGTGCAAGTCCAGTGCCTTCTGACATGGGAAAGTACTTGAGCACCGAGTACAGCTGTATTTATGCTGGAAACTTTTCTGTCGGGAAATACTTCTCTTGTCTTGAGCAACACATATCAAAGGAAATTTGATCGTTGAAAAATCAACTTTAGTGATTTCAAGGGGAGAATTTTCAAAAGGATCACCAAATTCCTCTCTCTTGATATCATCATGTTGTAGTAATGAGGTGTTAGACTTCTGCGAAAGATCCTGTGGAGCATCTTGTGTTGGTTGAGTTGATGGCACAATTAAATTAGTGGGTGAAGTTAGTGAGTTGGGTTTTATTTTCTTCTGAAATAAATAAACATTGACTTACTTCAATAACCAAAAATACAATGTTAACATTTGATTTAGAGATCAGAAAATTTTCTACATAAGAAACGTTGAGAGAGAAAGATACAAAAACAGAAATATTGTCAGAGAAAAGTAGTTTTTCATCTACAGATATAACACTTTCTATATTTCACCAAATTTAGAGGCCAAAAGACAGTAAAAGATTACTGGATTCCGAATAGCTCAAAGCTTCACTGATTAAACTTTAATATAAGAAAGTAAAGATAATGCTGGATTATCAGGATTATTTAGAAGAATGATTTCAATCTAATCCATTCCAACAAACTGCTGAAACATTATTATGAGACAATTATTATTGTTATTATTATTATTACTGCCTTTGCACAGCTTCTAATGCTGGAGATGTACTACGGTGCCAGTTGTTCACTACCAGTGAACTAAGGTAACACCCCTTATTTTTCGAGTACCTTCCAGAATATTCGAGCAGTTCCAAGTAGTGCTGCTTTCTGCAAGTGCTCCACCCTTATTGCAGCCCCTATTTATTCCATGTACTTCTTGAGATTTTTACTCACTGTTCCCAGGGCTCCAATAATTATTGGTACCACTACTACCTTTTTCACAACTGCTTTACCCCCCAAACTAACCTGACAAGGGACAAAAGGCTAGTATTTCTAATGACTTCTAACCTGGGTACCACAGAGTAATAAAAGTTAGGTTTGATCAAACTAACACTCATGATTGATTGATTGATATTAAGTATATTCATCACCGATACACAAAAGGTTCAAGTCAATTTGAGGTCAATCTGGAAGTGAAGACAGGAAATTAAGTAATCTGGTGTTCCACCAATTCTGTCACCCTGATGCAAGAGTCTTGGCAGTTTGACATAAAAGCCATAGAAGCTGGTCTGCCTTCTTGGATTATTCCATGAAAAAGCATACACGCTGATTTCTAACGGAGGCACAAGGCTAGGAATTCAGCAGAAGACATTAGCAGATTCTACAGACACCATTTCTTAACTGGTTAGTGGGTTATACAGAGCCCAGTTCATAACTGCTATTTTACTATTTTCAACCTTGGAAGGATGAAACTAAAGTTGACCTCAAATAGAATTTAAATTCAGACTATAAGGAGCCAAGACAAATATTCCAGGCGATTTTCTTCAACACTCTAACAATCTACCATTCCAAAGAAAAAAACAATTATAGACAGAAGTGACAGGAGGGGGAGAGGAGGAAGAGGAACAAGAAGAGGAAGGGAAGAGGAACAAGAAGAAGAGGGGAAGAGGAACAAGAAAAGGAGGGGAAGAGGAACAAG
>NC_068986.1:10193397-10194538 GCF_001194135.2 Octopus bimaculoides | reverse complement strand
GAGGAGGGGAAGAGGAACAAGAAGAGGAGGGGAAGAGGAACAAGAAGAGGAGGGGAAGAGGAACAAGAAGAGGAGGGGAAGAGGAACAAGAAGAGGAGGGGAAGAGGAACAAGAAGAGGAATAGGTAAAAACAAAAACGAGATTATATTTACAGGCTGTACATCTATCCACAATGACGTAATGTCTCCATGCAAGTCGTTTATTTTCGCAGCAGAAGGGATACTGCTGGCATTTTTCCCTGCATAAGCCCCGACTCGAGAACCGAGCCCCTTCTGTTTAAGTTTTAAATAATTTCTCTTTGTCTCGTTCTTTTTCTCGTGGGTGCGCATGTGTCGGTGCATGTTGCCGTTCGTTGTAAAGGACTGCGTGCAGATGGTGCACGAGAACGGTTTCTCTCCTACAAAAAGACATCAGAAGTACATTGAAGAACCACAATTCTTTCAAAAAAATAAACAAACACATGCACATGAATATGTTTTTAAAAACTACCAACACGACGACCCTTTAGTCTAAAAGCAATGATATCTTCAATTCAATGAGATTAACGGGCCAAAATCTGATTAAATGAATGGATTTGCTCAACGATTTAGGAATCCTGAGCGAGGATAAGGTTTATTAACAAGGTGCGTAACTCCAATGAAACTTTATCACGAGAAATATACAGTTACCTCCCTTAGCAGATTCTCCAACACATCATTCTTAACTGGTTAGTGGGTTATACAGAACTCAGTTCATAACTAATGATAAAGTTCTTAGTGAGGTTCCATACAACAAAGTGATATCTCTCTCTCTCTCCTTGGCCATCGTCAACAACGACGGACGAACTAATGATAATAATAATGATGATGATTTCAAATTTTGGCACAAGGCCAGCATTTTGGCACAAGGTCAACATTTTGGCACAAGGTCAACATTTTGGCACAAGGTCAACATTTTGGCACAAGGCCAACATTTTGGCACAAGGCCAGCATTTTGGCACAAGGTCAACATTTTGGCACAAAGTCAACATTTTAGCACAAGGTCAACATTTTGGCACAAGGCCAGGGGAGGGGGTGAGTCGACTCCAGTGTATAACTGGTACTTATTTAATCGACCCTGAAAGGATGAAAGACAAAGTCGACTTCTGCACAATCTCAACTCA
>NC_068986.1:10190937-10191805 GCF_001194135.2 Octopus bimaculoides | reverse complement strand
CCACAGATTTGCTTGTCGGTTGATTGACCTTAACCAGTTGAGTATGTCCTTTAGTGGCTGACGATATGTGCATCTCTGATCATGAGCAGAAGTAGTGGGGGAGCCTCATAGTCATGTGTCGAGAGGAATTCTTTGGGGTTTGAATAATTCACCTTTGGAAACATGGGTGTTTTGCTCAACATCCTTAAACAAACCTTATTCAGGGACCTTTTGAGCGGGATGGGCTACTCGACCTGAAGAAAATTCTAACAGGGCCCCACCTGTGAGGTCATGTGCTGTTTATCTTGATAT
Source organism: Octopus bimaculoides (assembly GCF_001194135.2). NCBI lineage: Eukaryota > Metazoa > Mollusca > Cephalopoda > Octopoda > Octopodidae > Octopus > Octopus bimaculoides. Next base: position 10,191,514 of record NC_068986.1, on the reverse strand, counting down.
GAGATCACCATGTCATGCACATTCGGTTGTGATGCATGTGCCTGGTGTACCCTTATCAGACGGGTAATCATGATGGGTATGCTGGGCTTCGTATAATTTACCCCAGTGTCACTTTGATGGCATGCGCTAACAACAACAACAACAACAATAATGATAATAATAATAAAGATAATAGATGTTGCAATACCAAGTGATTCAAGGGTGAAAAGTAAGGAAACAGAAAAGATTGAGAAATAGCAGCCACTGTGGGATGAGATAGGAAAGTAATGGGGCATGAGGAAAGTAATGGTGATACCGGTAGTAATTGGAGCATTAAAAGCAGTTTCCAAGGGATTTGAAAGACATATTAAGAATATTGGAGCTGCTGTCAGGCTGGAGGTGATCCAGAAAACAGCATTGTTGGGTACAACTCGCATTCTAAGGAGAGTATTGTCTCTTTGAGTCTCAGCAGAAGGCACTACTTGAAACCTTTGGTGATTTGTTATTGCCTACTTTCAAGTAAAGAATTACCGCAAAATGAACAGCGAGAATCAAAACAACAACAACAACAACAATAATAATAATAATAATAATAATA
>NC_068986.1:10190422-10190837 GCF_001194135.2 Octopus bimaculoides | reverse complement strand
ATATATATATATATATATATAGGCGTGGCTGTGTGGTGAGGAGTTTGCTTCATAGCCACATGGTTCTGGGTTCAGTCCCACTGCATGTCACCTTACGCAAGTGTCTTCTACTACAGACTCAGGCTGACCAAAGCCTTGTGAGTAGATTTTGTAGACGGAAGCTGAAAGAAGCCCATCGTATGTGTATATGTGCATCTGTGTGTGTGTGTGTTTGTGTCTGTCTCCCACCCCACCGTCACTTGAAAATGGATGTTGGTGTGTCTACATCCCCGTAACTTAGCGGTTCGGCAAAAGAGAACTGGTAGAATAAGGACAAGGCTTACAAAGAATAAGTCCAGATGTCGATTTCTTCGACTAAAAGGCAATGCTCCAGCATGGCCCCGGTCAAAATGCCATGTATGTAAACATATATATA
>NC_068986.1:10177922-10185299 GCF_001194135.2 Octopus bimaculoides | reverse complement strand
TCTCTCTCCCCCTCTCTCGTCTCATAGGCAAAGAATGTCCTTCAAAATTACACTCTAGCTCTAATAACCATTTAGATTACAGCAGCTGGAAAGGGGTATTGGACACCCTGTCCCACAAATAGATGGATACACACACACACACAAACACAAACACACACACATACACACACACCACACAACTAAAATCACTTCCACCATCACAACCAACACACCAATCAATACAACCTTCACCACCACCACCACCTTTGCTACCATCACCACCTCCACCACCTCTGCCACCATTACCACAACAAACTACTGACAGAGCCTCTACATGATCACTTGACCTGCTAGCTAGAAATAGTAGCCAAATCTCCCTCATATTACAGCCTCTGTCTTAAAAGGCAGAAAGAAACAATGGATAATGCGATTGTGGATAGACATAGTTTGTAAAATAAAGAATATGACAGGATGGCCACAGATGGACTGACTATCTTCAGAGATCAGAGTCACCCTGGCACAGAACAGCAACAACAGTAGGAAGCTCCTACTTGGTCACTCAATGTGACAGAAATAGCAGCCAAATCTCCCTTAAATCACAGCCTACTACCTTAAATAAGGAAAGGACACAGAAAGTCCTAAAGAGGTATGATGGGCATGGGTGGAATGCACATGATCACATGACTGATCACAATTAAACAACAACACCATTAGCTTTACTGATATCCTTCCATTGAAGCATAAACGCGAATTTAGGAATCATATTTTCCCCCATTACATAACTGGTACTTTATTTTGTTGTTCAACCTCAGACGAAAATGAGAACACTGGAAGGATTTCAACTCAGAATATAAAGAAATCTAACTAAATACCACAAGGTATCTAAGTTTGTTCTCCCTCACATCTTGCCCTTTTGTTTCTCCCCCACCCCCCGCCCTGAACTCACCTGTTGCAATCATAGTTTGCTAGTCACCAACCAGGTAACTCTCACTAGTTTGCTCCCATCAGGGCCAGACAGAAGCTAAACAAGCTACAACTTAGGGACCAACAATCCACAGGAACCCAACAATACTGAAATAGTTTTAAATTACCTTTTTTACACAGAACATCTTTGTTTAAGACAGGTTCTCAAAGTTGGCACTACCGCTCCCCAGTGGGCATTGAGAGGGTCCAGGTGGCCGTTGGTGCCTAAGGGGGCAACAGGGAAGGGGCAGTAGAGAAAGAAGAGGCGTTGAGAGGAAGGCAGTGGATTAGGGGACGCTATGAATTTATTATAATATTATTATAGTATTGTGTGGAGGCGCAATGGCCCAGTGGTTAGAGTAGCGGACTCGCGGTCATAGGATTGCGGTTTTGATTCCCAGACTGGGCGTTGTGAGTGTTTATTGAGCGAAAACACCTAAAGCTCCACGAGGCTCCAGCAGGGGATGGTGGCGAACCCTGCTGTACTCTTCCACCACAACTTTCTCTCACTCTTACTTCCTGTTTCTGTTGTGCCTGTAATTCAAAGGGTCAGCCTTGTCACACTGTGTCACGCTGAATATCCTCGAGAACTACGTTAAGGGTATATGTGTCTGTGGAGTGTTCAGCCACTTGCACGTTAATTGCATGAGCAGGCTGTTCCGTTGATCAGATCAACTGGAACCCTCGACGTCGTAAGCGACGGAGTGCCAACAACAACATAGTATTGTATACAAATTATATGATATTAAATATCAAATGATTCATAGTATATATATAAATTAGTAAAATATAAAATATTTATTTTTACATAAAAACAGGGGTGGGAGCGCTGGGGGTATTATGCGGCCCAAGAAGTTTGAGGACCTCTGGTTTAAAAGCTTTATAAAAGCTTAGAGCTTCATCAAGTCTGTCTAGCTTCCACTCACACATTTGCTGATTTTTGATCACACTCAATCACATATTTACCTCAAACCCTCATCAGAAAAAAAAAACTACAATAACCAACACACACACACACACAATCAATATATGTGCAAAGAATTATAGCAGTGTTCAATAATCTATAGCAACTTCCACAATCAATAAAATATGTTACAAAATTTTCAGTACTCATCTTATGTTGCCACCCAAACTCCTGTCTCATGGTTAATTTTCATGTAATCAATATCAACAACAGACAATAATATAGTGAAGAAGCATCTAGGTTGGTGCTTGACCAGCTGCAATGCATTAGTCATAATTCTCTCTCTCTCTCTCTCAACTCTTAATCATTCTTTAATCTTTCTGTTCTCGTATTTCTGTTGAAATACTTTGCTGTTCATAATTTACATTATTTATATTTGACGGATATTTGTCCTCATCTTGTTTGTTGTTAATACAACGTTTCGGCTGATATACCCTCCAGCCTTCATCAGGTGTCTTGGGGAAATTTCGAACCTGGGGTCTCATTCCTAAGGTATTTTTCAATGTTGTTGTTATCATCATCATCATCATCATCATCATCATCATCATCATCATCGTCATCGTCATCATCGTCATCATCGTCATCATCATCATCATCATCGTCATCATCGTCATCATCATCATCATCATCATTATTATTATTATTATTATTATTCAGGTCATTGCCTGGAATCGAACTCGGAATCTTGGAGTTAGTAGCCCACACTCTTAACCCCAAGAAAAATACCTTAGGAATGAGACCCCAGGTTTGAAATTTCCCCAAGACACCTGATGAAGGCTGGAGGGTATATCAGCTGAAATGTGTTAACAATAAATATGATGAGGACAAATATCCGTCAAATGTAAATAATGTAAATAGTGTACATAATTCCTCATCTCTTAAATATAGAACTGTACTTTGCTGCTATTCTTTTACATGTTTCAGCCTTGAGGCTGTGGCTATGCTGGAGCACTGCCATTTCAATTAACTTTGAAAATAATAAAGTATTTAGTGAAATAACTTTGTCATTACTAAAGGGGTGACTGGAATATAAATTAGAATGGAATTTTGATGGAAGGTTTTAAATTTGTGTTACTTTAAAAGGGCAATTTTGTATCATAGAACAAAAACGTGGTCTCAGGTGGACTTGGAACCAAAATGGTTCATATAAGGCAAAAATGATTTCCTCTTTCATTCAGTTGACTGACATCACTTTTCCCTTATAAAATCTTTTCCATATTCCAGCTGAGTGGGGGAGAGGGGGAGGCATGTGGCTCAGTGGTTAGGGCATTCGGTTCACAATTGTTAGGTCATGAGTTCAATTCCCGGTGGCACATTGTGGCCTTGAGCAAGACACTTTATTTTACGTTGCTCCAGTCCACTGAGCTGGCAAAAATGAGTAGTACCTGTAATTCCAAGGAGCCGGCCTTGTCACATTCTGTGTCACACAGGAATCTCCCCGAGAACAACGCTAAGGGTGCACATGTCTGTGGAGCGCTCAGCCACTTGCACCGTTAATTTCACGAGGAAGCTGGAATACTCGTTGTTGTAACTGATGGAGTGTCAGTGCATGTGTGTATGAGTGTGTGTGTATGAGTGTGTGTGTATGAGTGTGTGTGTGAGAGAGAGAGAGAGAGAGAGAGAGAGCGACAGAGAGAGAGAGAGACAGAGAGAGAGAGCGACAGAGAGAAGCAAGATAGCAAATGACCTCCTCATAGCCTACCTTGCCACTGTTTTTACGCTTTGCAGGAATTTTGGATTTTTTCCCTTTGCCAGCTGCTGCATTTAGATCCATTTTCAGTTGATGTTTGGAAAGTGTGGTCTGTGAGGGAGAACAGTTATTGGAACCAGCTGATGTTGAAGGCTTGGATGGTGCCAGTATAAAATGCTCAGGCAATGAACTCAACTGTACTCCAGCTGGGCTGTTGATATTTTTGGCATCCATAAGAAGCGGTGCATGTGGCTCTTCATCACTCTTAGCAACCTGCAAAAGCAGAACAAGGAAAGTTGTCTTATTATTGGTTGTTTCGTCTTTATTGTCTACTCTACAGGCTTAGCTGTGTGGTAAGAAGTTTGCTTCCCAATTACATGGTTCCGGGTTCAGTTCCACTGCGTGGCACCTTGGGCAAATGTTTTCCACAATAACCTCAGGCTGACCAAGCCTAGTGAGTGGATTTGGTAGATGGAAACAGAAAGAAGCCCATCTCATTTGTGTGTGTGTGTGTGTGTGTGTGTTTGTGCATGCGTCTTTGTTTCTGTGCTAGACCCCCAACACCACCACCACTTGACAACAATATTGATGTTTGCATCCTCATAACTTAGAGGTTCAGCAGAAGAGACTGATAGAATAAGTACCAGGTTTAAAAGAAAAAGTCCTGGTGTCGATTCATTCAACTAAAATTCTTCAAGGCGGTGCCCCAGTCTAATAACTCAAACAAGTAAAAGATAAAAGAATCAGGATTTTAAGAAATGGTATTCTAATCAAATCCCTTAGCTTTCACCCTTCATTATTTGTCAATAATTCTAATTTGGTAAATGCCATGAAAGGAATTTCTCAAAGACCCACATTAACATCTTCACTTTGAATCCTGATGGAATTTCAACACTTTTATTGCAAGCATGTATTTATATTGCTTTCAAATTCTGATACAAGGCCAGCAATTTTGGGGAAAGGAATAAGTTGATTACATAGACTCCAGTATGCAACTGGTACTTGTTTTCTTGACCCTGAAAGGATGAAAAGCAAAGTCGACCTTGGCAGAGTTTGAACTCAGAACGTAATGACAGACGAAATGTCGCTAGGAATTTTGCCCAGCATACTAATGATTCTGCAGTGGAAGCATATAACAACAACAACAACAACAATAATAATAATAACAACAATAACAATAATAATAATATTGATTTCAAATTTTGGCACAAGGCCAGCAATTTCAAGGGAGGAGGAGTAAGTTAAATCGACCTCAATACACAACTGGTACCTATTTTATCAATCCAACAGGATGAAAGTCAAGCTTGGTGGAATTCGAACTCAGGACTAAAGGACAGACAACACGTTGTTCAGCATTTCATCTGGTGTGCTAATGATTCTGCTTAGCTGACCACCTATGAAGCTAGCAGGGCTCCGCTGGATGCGTAATGTCAGTGTGCACGCACGACAGAATGTAAATGATTTAAGAAGAAAACTGGGTCCAAGAGGCATCAGATGTTGTGCGCAAGAGAGAAGCCTGTGCTGGTTTGGTTATGTGATGTGTATGGATGAGGACAGCTGTGTAAAGAAGTGCCAAGCTCTAACTGTGGAGGGTATCTGTTGAAAGGGTAGATCCAGGATGACGTGATGAGAAAGGATCTTCGGATGAAATGACAAGGGACCAGGAGACATGGCAATTTGCTGGTCTTGATAAGATGTGTGAAACTAAGTAGAATCGCTGTCTTCCATGCATACAGGTTTGTCCTTTCAAGTGGTGGTGCCACTTAAAAAGCACCTAGCACACTGTTAAGCAGTTGGCATTGGGAAGGGCATCCAGCCATAGAAACCATTGAAACAGTTGGAGTCTGGACAGCTCCTTGCTAGCCAGCTCCATGTCAAACCGTCCAACCCATGCTAACATAGAAAGCAGGCATTAAACGATGATGATGATGATGAATGATGTATGAAAGTCAACCAGTCATCTTTCATCATCATCATCATTTAATGTCTTCGAAAGACTGGATGGTTTGATAGGATCCAACAAGCTAGAGGACTGCGTTGAAATCGAATGTCTGCTTTGACATGGTTTCTACAGTTGGACGTCCTTTCTGATGCCAACCAATTTACAGAGTGGAATGGGTGCTTTTTCCATGACAGCAGCACAACTCAGAGGTTGCCAAATGAAAATGTCGCAACTCTGTAAGATATCAATGATCTTCACCATATGAGTGTGGCTAAATAAGAGCTAAGCATCCAGCAGCAGCAGCAGCAGCAGAATCTGGCCCAAGTTTGAATTCCTGATTTGAAATATTTCGTTTCACTGCGCTTTTGAAAGTGTTCAGTAATTGACTGCAAGGGAGATAATTACTTGACAGCAGGGGAAATAATTACTTACCATCAAGGGAGATAATTTTCATGTCTTAAACAAGAAACAAAATTGATGTTCGCGAGGCCCAGTGTTTCAAAATATAACTTACAGAATTTCATAATGTACACGTGAAATAGTCAAATGAGTAAAGTATTATGACTACTTGCTCATGGATAGCCGGTTAAAATTTGTATTTCATGACATTTTAAAGCAGAACATGTTCTTCTACATTATCAGAGTCCAGTTAAACTGTCACGACATTAAGTTTCTGGAGAAATGTTAGAATTAAAAATACTTTTGCCTTTGCAAAGCTAATTCATTATATTGGAGCATGAGGAGATTAATAAGTGTTATATTCCTATAATTTAGCCAATCTTGAAGAATAAAAAAAGCAAACTTACAACATAGCCATTGGATTTCTGTAGTTCAAACTTTCCAACATGAACTGAAGCTAGAAAAGAAAAGAAAATGAACCATTATTATAAATATAAAAGATAACAACGATGTTATAGGGAACAGCAGAAGGGGTCAGCGTTCCTGGCTGTAAGCCAGGAATTCAGGTTTAATTAGTCACTGAGATACAAAGGGCTGAAGGATTGTTGGTTTACTCAAATTTAGCCATTTCCAGCCCATCATAGATCAAGGTAATGTTGAGTGGAAGACCCAAAGAAGACTTAATAAGATAAAAGTTAAAAACCACTAAAGATTAAAGATTAAACACAAATGGGAAGACAGTATGACTAATAAATTATTTGTCTATTATCATCATCATCATCATTTAACATCTGTTTTCCATACAGGCATGGGTTGGACAGTTTGACAGGATCTGGTTGGTAGGTGCTAGGACTGCATTGAGCTCCAGTATTAACTTTGAAATGGTTTCCACAGCTGGATGCTCTTCCTAACACCAACCACTCTACAGTGTGGACTGGGGTGTTATTTGCAGGACATCAGCAGCATTGATGTTTTCATACAACTTAGAAGACTCTGCACACTGAAAGAAGCAAGTTTATGCTTAGAGATGAGAGAAGGGACCAGAGCAGAACAGGTTCCTTTGCAGTAGAGGAGCCACGTGGCTGCTCCCACTTTAGAAGTAAGAGTTGGAGTATTGGGGTGGAGTAGGGGAGATATTGAAATGGCAGTGATGAGATGTCAGGGTGGATCCTCAAAGTATGAGGTGAGTGGAAGTGAGTGGGGACAGAGAAACCCAAGAGTGTGGGTGGATGGAGATTGCAAGAGTGTATGGAAGGGTGAGGGATGAGGAATGGTTGCGGGGAGGGGTGAGTATTATGAATGAAGAACAAGTGTTGAGGGATAAGAAGTGGGGAAGGTTGGGGAGGGGAGATGACAATTGTAGAGATAGGGTAGGGTTGAAGGGTGAATGTAGGGGACAGTGAATAAGGGGTGGGGGAGATCAATGATGCAGGGGGGGGG
>NC_068986.1:10172861-10174552 GCF_001194135.2 Octopus bimaculoides | reverse complement strand
TGTGTGTGTGTGTGTGTGTGTGTATATATAAAGGCAGCAGGCTGGCAGAATTGCTAGCATGCCAGGCGGAATGCTTAGCAGTAATTCCTCTGCCATTACATTCTGAGCTCAAATTCCGCTGAGGTTGACTTTGCCTTTCATCTTTTTGGGGTCGATTAAATAAGTACCAGTTATGCACTGGGGTTGATGTAATTGACTTAGTCCCTTTGTCTGTCTTTGTCTGTCCCCTCTATGTTTAGCCCCTTGTGGGCAATAAAGAATTAAATATATATCATCATCATCATCATTTTACCATGCTGGCATGGGTTGGACAGTTTGACCAGGGCTGGCAAGGCTGGAAGGCTACACCAGACTCCCGTCTGTTTTGGTATGGTTTCTATGGTTGGATGCCCTTCATAATGCCAACCAGTCCAAGAGTGTATTAGGTGCTTTTACGTGCCACCGGCATGGGTACCATTTGTGCAACACCAGTATCTGCCACAACTGCGGTTTTACTTGGTCTGATGGGTCTTCTTCTCAAGCATGGCATAATGCCAAATGGACTCAGTCATTGCCTCCATCAGGTCCAACACTCAAAGCCTAGCATTTGTGGTAAGAAGTTAGCCCCACCCCTTCCTTTGTTATTCCAGGAACTACTATTGTCTTCAGTAAAAGACATACTTTCTTTTCCCCCAGAAAGTGGAAAAACTAATGCAAGGAAATCCTTTAGTGTGAGATTTAGCATTTAATAATATTCACTTTCATTTAGTATTTAAACTCTCCTATGTAGTAAAACTACAAAGATACCCTTATGTGCTAAAAATCACTTGTGAAGTAAAACTACAAAAAATCTTTTATGTGGTAGAACTCTCCTATGAAGTAAAACTACAAAAAAACTCTTATGTGGTAGAAATTTCCTATGAAGTAAAACTACAAAAAATCCCTTATGTGGTAGAACTCTCCTATGTAGTAAAACTATAAAATATATTGTGAATGTTTCATTTCATTTTGTTTTTCTAGATAGATTTCAAGTCAAGTTTCCCATTTTAATGTTAAAAGTTTTTTTTCTTTTTTCTCTTCTGTTAATTACAAAAAAATCATTAGTTTTTATAGCACCATTGCCAAAAACAAATCCGGCAATGTTTTTTTTTTTTTTTTCATTATTCACTAGTTTTCAGCAAGATATACTTTTGTTCACAAATTAATTGTTTATATATATATATTTATTTATATAAAGGCATTACTATACATGAATGCCTCACGCTATGAGGGACTCGAGGCATTCATGTATAGTAATGCCCTTGTATAAATAAATATATTTTGGGGAATAAATGATTTTTCCCTTATGAAGTTTTTTCACGCTAGCTACTTGATACATTCTTGTAAAAGATTTTATCCTATAATTGAATTAATTATATATATATATCAACTAATATATACTATAATCTCATCATCATCGTATATATATATATGATCAGCCATTATTATGATTGACCGTTGACTGGACACTATTCAATTCTTTTTCTCCGTGTTTTTCTCCTTGTCTCCGTATTCTTTCTGTTGAAGAGTGTAGCTCGAAACGTCAAAGACTTTCCGTATTCCCGAGCGTCATACTAATACATCCTTTTGTTATTTACACCACCTGTCCTCGTCTGTTGTTGTTTTTTCATATATTCTCCCATATATATATGTATATATATATATATATATAT
>NC_068986.1:10166994-10171973 GCF_001194135.2 Octopus bimaculoides | reverse complement strand
TCCACCAAGGGAAGGTATGTCGGAAGAAAGTAATTCAACAACGCAGGTTGATAAACCGTAAGACGTGTGGCCAGAACCTCCTGGAGAATAACCATAGCGAGGGACATTCCACAGTTGAATTAGAACAGTCACAAACAGTGAAAGAAGACATGCACCCAACACCAGAGCTGAAGACACCTCCGAAAGGGGGGGGGGCACCACGTCAAAACGGTAGACGTAGTAGTAGTAGTAGTAGTATCAAGAGGGTTGTGAGCACTTGAAAGACTGCTGAAAACTTGTGGTCACCTTATCCTAAGGTTACAGGTAGTAACCCTACAGGTAGTAATCCTACAGGTAGTAACCCTACAGGTAGTAACCTTAATACCCACATAAATCCTACCAAGAACAAGACCAAACCTGAGCCAAACCAAAGTAATAATAATAATAGAGACATTGTATTTAAAAGAAAGCAAGCTAAGCTGTTTATAATTCTACATGACCCCCCCCACACACACACACACACATATTCACATCATGTTGATACTAATGAAATATTAGCACCAAATGAAATAGGTTAAATTCCACTCCACAGATACAATGCTCGTGAGGATAAAATGCTGGAATAATGTTGGACATGTCAAAATTCATTGCAACTCTTGAAGCAGCCACTATGATGTGCTGCAAGGCAAGGTAAGTTGCTCTCCTTGCTCAAGCCTGCTTTTCTGAAGGTATGTGTCACTCCTACCCTTCTAATCAAGATAAAATGGTTTATAATTGAATATATATATAACCATTATGTATATAACTATTACATATGTATAACCATTAATATATATATATATATATATATATATATATAGCTATTATGTAATATAGCTATTATGTAATTTACTTCATATTTATTTCAATACCACCCACATATACACAGGTATATATATATATGTATATATATATATATATATATATATATATATATATATATATATATATATATATATATTACACACACAAAATATATTTGTAGAGTCATGCCTTAAGGCATTTTAAAAGCAATTCACAATATTTAATGTAATTAATACAATTCATTAAACATATTTTCTCTTATATAAAGAAAGAACACAAATAGGTTAAGGTTTCACTACAGCTGTTTCGGACATGTTTTTTTTTTTTTATGAATAATACGATTACATCCTGAAAAAAGAAAAACTATTTTCTCCGGATGAATTAAAATTTAAAATTTGGCTCAGAGACAAAAATATGCAAATTGACTTTTTATTAGTTGCCAAAAAGACAGGGTCAATCCACATTCCACAACTTGGTAATTTTTTTTCTCTGAACCAAAGTTTAAATTTTAATTCGCCTGAAGAAAACATTTTTTTTTTTTTGCCATAATGTAATCATATTATTCATCAATAAAAAACATGTGTGAAACAGCTGTAGTGAAGCCTTAACCAATTTCTGTTCTTTCTTTATGTAAATACCACACCTGAAACCTTCCCTATGTTGGATCTGGAACTCAGAGTGGATCGTGAAACTGGATGCTAGTGTGTATGGGTATATAATTTCATGTACACATATGTCTATGTAGATGTGTTTATGTACATGTATACATAAGTGTTTGGACATGTCTGTATATGTGTGGGTATGTGCAAGCATTTGTACACAGTATATACACAGATGGGTGGATCTCAACCTTTACTGGGTGTCCTTAATATTAAAATACCTTGAATCAAATGAATCTAATAAATTATTAATTGTATATATAACATATCTAAAGCCAGTGCTCCAGGATGGCCATAGTCAAATGACTGAAACAAGCAAAAGATAAAAAATAAGTATATTTCTTAGGAAGTCAAAAGTTATGGCCAGTTATAGAGCGACCATTGGTTTCACACCTATAAAATGCCTTGTGCCTAAATTAGAAACATCATCATCATCATCATCATTATTATTATTATTACCATTATTGAGTGAGAGAGAGCAACTTATGCCATCAAAGTGACACTGGGGTAAAATATACAAAACCCAGTATGCCCATCATGACTACCCATCTGATAAGGGTACACCAGACACATGCATCATCATCATCATCATCATCATCATCATCATTATTGTTAGTTATGGCGGCTAGCTGGTAGAATCATTAGAACGCTGGACAAAATGCTCAGCGGTATTTCGCCAATCCCAATGTTCTGAGTTCAAATTCCTCCAAATGACTTTGCTTTTCATCCTTTTAGGGTTGATAAATTAAGTACCAGTGAAACACGGGTTGATATGATCAACTAGTTCGTTCCCCCCAAAAATGGCTGCCCTTGTAGCAAAATTTGAAACCATCATTATTAATATTATTATTATTATCATAATTATTATCATTATCATTATTATTATCATAATTATTATTATTATCATTGTCATTATTATTGTCATTATTATTAATAATGCAGGGAGCTGGCAGAATCGTTAGCATGTGAGACAAAATACTTAGCAGCATTTTGTCCATCTTTATGTTCCAAGTTCAAACTCTACCAAGTTCCAACTTTGTCTTTCATCCTTTTGGGGGATCAATAAAATAAAGTACCAATCATGTACTGGGGGTCAATGAAAATTGCTGGCCTTGTGCTAAAATTTTAAATTATTATGAGTTTGAGGAGGACTGAAATATTGCCAGTATTTCTTCTTCTTCTTCAAGTGCTACTACGACCACCACCACCACTACCACCACCATTCTTCTTTATTCCTTTCTTTTTGTTCTCTTCATTTTCCATTGAGAAGGTCATGACGTTACTTCTGCAGGTGAGAGGTGTCAACTGTCCCAAGCAGCCAATAATGGATTCAATACAAATTGAAACCTTAACCACAACAGAGGAAGTGGGGGGATGGGGGAGGGTCTATATTGATTACTAGAAACAAGCTGTAATAAGGCGGTGGTGGTGGTGGGTTAGGGTTAGGGTGGTGGTGAACCTTAGGTCAGACCAGACTTGGTGAAAGCATCCCATTTATGACCATACCATCTATTTTAGGGGTCAGTGTGACTACATAGAGATTCCAATGTCATTTCCTTGGAAAATGTAGTTGTTATTTCTAGCACGTCAAGCAACCAGGTAGAGGTTTCGTATTTGTAGTGATGGGAAGTCAGAAAGAGACAGAAGAGGAAGAAATAAAACAGCACTGAATCAAGTTGTTTGCTGTCTGATAAATATTGATCTGTATTGGTGAAATATCTTCTGGTGGTGGTGTGTAACAGATGCTAACAGCTTCACCCAGGATTTTATTTGTGCACACACACACACACAAATATACAGACACATACACATTTACAAACACATACACACACACAAACACACATACAGACATGGGAAAGGAGGACATAGACTACATGCAAACAGACACACACACATTTACAATGGTGCATCTGTGCATGCATATGTGTGTGTGTGTGTGCATGTGTGTGTGTGTGTGTGTCCATGTGTGTGTGTCCATGTGTGCATGTGTGTCTGTGTGCATGTGTACGTGCGTGTGTGTGTGTGTGTGTGTGCATATGTGTGCATGCATGTATGTATGTGTGTGTGTGTGCATGTGTGTGTGTGTGTGCACGCACAAATAAAAGTTGTCTGCAGCTCTCTTTTTTTTTCTTGTGTTCTTTCATTGCTTTTAGTCATTGAACTGTGGCCATGCTGGGGCACCACTACCTTTCAGGTCCATTTAACCAATTAACATTGATCCCAGCAGTTTCTCTAACCCCCCACACACACGCACACACACAACCAGACCCTGGCATGACATGCAGGTGTGACTGTGTGGTTAAGAAGCTTACTTTCCAACCTCATGGCTTGGAGTTCAGTCCCACTGCACGGCACTTTGGGCAAAGCTTCTTCTTCTATAGCCCTAGGCTGACCAAACCCTTCTGAGCAGATACAATACACAGAAACTTAAACTCTTTATCATTCAGATTACTCTGACAAATGTAAAGCTTCTTTTGTCGCATTCATCATCATCATCAGCATTGTTTAACGTCCGTTTTCCATGCTGGCATGGGTTGGACGGTTCAACTGGGGTCTGGGAAGCCAGGAGGCTGCACCAAGCCCCAGTCTGATCAGGCAGTGTTTCTACAGCTGGATGCCCTTCCTAACGTCAACCACTCTGAGTGTGTAGTGGGTGCGTTTTACATGCCACCAGCACAGGGGCCAGAGGAGCTGGCATCGACCATGATCAGATGGTGCTTTTTATGTGCCACCAGCACGGAAGCCACTCGAAGTGGCACTGGCATCAGCCACATTCAGATGGTGCTTTCTACGTGCTACCGGCACAGGGGTCACAACTACAATTTCCATTTGATTTGATTTTGATATTGCTGTTGATGTATTTGACTCAATAGGTCTCCTCAAACACGGCATGTTGCCCTGCGATCCAAGGTACTTTTGAGTCGGCTGGTTATGTGACTGACACTGGTGTAGGTTACAGCTGTGGACTCATTTTATTTGCTGTCCCTACGATCCAAGGATTAATCATGCATTATCTCGTAGCTTTCAGATGTTCAAGACGTGATTCTTTATTCTTAGAATGACATTGTAGGATATGTGCAAGAGGCCAAAGCTGGCCAATTTGAACATAAAACTAGAATATTTGGGACGGATATGGTTGGTTGGTTTAAATGCTAAAAGCTTAAAGAAGCCTACCATATAAATATATATTCTTTTATTTTTTTAGATATATGCATTCGTGTGTGTATGTGTGTGTGTGTGTGTGTGTGCGTACGACCTCATAAACAATATAACGCTTGAATATCAATATAATATGAAGCATATAATTTGGTTGCACACACACACACACACACACACACACACCTCATTCTCGTTTACTCGTTTAATTGTTTCAATCATTTGACTGCGGCCATGCTGGAGCACCGCCTTTAGTCGAGAAAATCGACCCCAGGGCTTATTCTTTGTAAGCCTAGTACTTATTCAATCGGTCTCTTTTTGCCGAGCCGCTAAGTTACGGGG
>NC_068986.1:10165226-10166465 GCF_001194135.2 Octopus bimaculoides | reverse complement strand
ATCAACATGTCGCTGCCTGCCACTCACAGAAAATGATAAACATATTTTCCACTGCCAATAAAGACCAGCTTTTATCTTCTTCCTTTTATCAGAGTTGCCAACCAAGCAACCTCCTCCTCCTCTCCTCACCACTTCTTTTTTTCTCTCTCTCTCTCTCTCTCTCTCTCTTTCTCATAAATATATTTTCTCTGACCTTCTCTCTCCCTCTCTAGTTGCTACCTGCCTCCCCTCACTCTCATTTCTCATCCTCTCTATGGCGCTCTCACTCACCCTCTCAATCTCTCCTCCTCCTCCACCACTTCTCTCTTTTTGTCTCTCTCTCTCTCTCTCACTCTCTCTACTCATAAATATATTCTCCCTGACCTTCTCTCACACTCTTTACTAGCTACCTGGCCTCCCCTCACTCTCATTTCTTATCCTCTCTCTCTCTCTCCTCCCACCACCTGCTATCAACTTCTGCCTCTCTTTCTCACTAATTTTCTTTCCTCCTTTCCCTCTCTTTTCCTAATTGCTCCCCCTCCCTCTCTGAGTCTCCCTCCAACTTCCTTCTTTCAAACCTCCTGCTTACCACCACCACCACCACACCATCAACTAACTCATTCCTTATTCCTCCTACCACCACCATTAAGCTCCACCTCTCTCTCCTTTGGATAACTTCACCCACCAACCACCACCACCAAAGTGGACTTTGTATGGTTGTTCCACCTGTTAGAAACAGCAGCCAAATACCCACATTTTACACAAGGACACACCCTTTTTTCTTTTAAAAAAAAAAAGGACACGTTGGTTAGTATTATCCAAGATACACTGCTACATTGCTTAAAAGAAAAAATGAATTTAACCATAGACTTAGCTAAAAAATGTTTTCAATCACCTCTGCTTGGTCAGGGCGCTGACTTGGAGAGTCAATCATCAACCCCTAACCCGAGACCACCACAGCCATCATCAACATCATCACCACCATCATCATAAACACCATTATCCACTTCCTCAATACTGGGACCCACCTCTCACCACCGCCACCACCACCACATTTCGTAGATGTTTCTCATAAAACAGATGGTATGTCTATCTGTCTACCTATCTATTTGTTTGTCCAGATTTTACTGTCCAGACAACCCCACCCCCACCCCCATCCTCATCGTCGAAGGCCCAGTCTGCACAATCATTAGCTGTCCAATGAACCCTCTACCCCACCACCTCGACTCCCAGCTCTCCAGGTCCCTGTCCTGCCCTCCC
>NC_068986.1:10160323-10161007 GCF_001194135.2 Octopus bimaculoides | reverse complement strand
ACTTTGACTCCATAATGTAAAGAATGAAAATGAATATAAAAGAAGGGAGGGAGAGAGAGAGAGAGAGAGAAGGGGACCAGAAGATGAACTTCTGTGGTGGCCATCCATCACAAATTGTTGATCAAGGGAAGCAGCTTGGACCAAACACTTAGCGCAAATGAGTGGGGCTTTCAACAAGGTTCATAGCTTTTCAATGAACGAATGGCCTGATGGGTAGAATTTGGTCTACTTCTTCTCCTTTCCCCTCTCCTCTCTTGACAAAAGCAACACAAAAGATGGCAACAGCATTATTTCTTTGCAGGGAGTGAACTGAAAATAAAGGGTGCACAGCTTGCACACATAATAAATGGATACTGGTTTTCCGCTTGAATGATTATTGCTCCTATTGATATATGGAAAAAAAAAAAAAAAATTTTTTTAATAACAAGACTGGTGCTTTAATCACTTATGCAATACAATGCATTAGAACTCCCTGCTCATGTATACAAAACAGAAAAAACTGGCACTCCGTTGGTTACGACAATGAGGGTTCCAGTTGATATCCAATCGACGGAACAGCCTGCTTGTGAAATTAACATGCAAGTGGCTGAGCACTCCACAGACACGAGAGATTCAGTGTGATAAAGCTGGCCCTTTGAAACATAGGAAGGACACTGGCCTATCTCAGGTAAAATTCCCAGATAA
>NC_068986.1:10156257-10157326 GCF_001194135.2 Octopus bimaculoides | reverse complement strand
CGCTCCACAGACACGTGTACCCTTAACGTAATTCTCGGGGGATATTCAGCGTGATACAGTGTGACATGGCTGACCATTTGAATTACAGGCACAACAGAAACAGGAAGTAAGAGTGAGAGAAAGTCGTCGTGGAAGAGTACAGCAGGGTTCACCACCATCCCCTGCCGGAACCTTGTGGAGCTTTAGGTGTTTTCGCTCAATAAACACTCACAACGCCCAGTCTGGGAATCGAAACCGCGATCCTGTGACCGCGAGTCCGCTGCCCTAACCACTGGGCCATTGCGCCTCCACTCATAAACTCCAAAGGTGGATGAAATACCACATAGTATTTTACCGAGCATGCTAACGAATCTGCCAGCTTGCTGCCCTTAAAACCATAACCAAAATAAAGTGTGATATTCAGAGTTCAGGATGGAAAGAAGCCCCACAATAGACCCCATACCTTGATTGTGTTCAACCAGAAACACGTCTCCCCTGCTGATTAATTACATTCAGGTAGATGAAGTCTCACATCCACTCCACCATTTTATCCTGGTAATTAAGCAAATTTTGTCAAGCTCTAATTGCTCATTTATTACAAAGACACATCTGATGTGTTATGGAGAGGTGTTGGCAGCAAACGATGATAAGTGATGAAATACCTGAATAGACAGTGTAATTATTGTTGTTGTTGTTGTACTACAAAACAACTCGACCAGGCAGATTCAAAGCCCAAATGATGACACTTGAGCGAGGAAAAAAACCCCAAATTTGATAAACTTTTGGATGCCCCATGGCTGCCTCAGGAACATTTTACCTGTTGCACATTCCTTGCAATCAGACCACAATTTTTGAAGGTGTGCATAGGTCCCGATTGGTTCACCCAGTGGTTTTCAACTGGGATCCATACACACACACACACACACACACACACACACACAGCATCTCTATGAATCAAAACAAAAAAAACTGTCAAGAAACATTGATGAGGGCCACAGCTTCAAAGTGTGTGTATGTTTAAGAATGAGGGTCTGTTGTGCAGGTATGTGCAGGTATGTTTATGCGAGTAAACAGTTATCTTTTATGATTT
>NC_068986.1:10152038-10155231 GCF_001194135.2 Octopus bimaculoides | reverse complement strand
GGGGGGGGGGGGATCTGATTAAAAAAAGCAGCAGGTTGGAAAGCAGAGTAATTAGCCAGGTATGTTTCTGCTTGAGCGGAGAATCACAAAGGGACAATTTGGGAGAGCCACAACAACAACAACAACAACAACAACCCTTTCTTGTGAAATGCACAAGGCCTGAAAATTGGTGGGGGGAGAAGGCAGTTGATAACATCAACCTCAGTGCTCAACTGGTACTTATTTCATGGACCCCAAAAGGGTGACATGTAGAGTCTACGTCAGAAGGATTTGAACTCAGAACAAAAAGACAGATGCAACACTGCTGAGCATTTTGCTTACTGTGCTAATAGTTCTGGCAGCTCATTGCCTTAATAATAATAATAATAATAATAATGATAATAATAATTATTATTATTATTATTATTTTGACAAATTAAATTTAAATCTTGAAGTGAATCTAACGGATTTTGTGTGTTATTTTAAATTGCTTATAAACACCTTCCATGCTGCAATTGTTATTATTATTATTATTATTATTATCATAATAATATTCTTTTCTACTCTAGATACAAGGCCTGAAATTTTGGGGGAGGGGGCCAGTCGATTAGATCAACCTCAGTACGCAACTGATACTTAATTTATCGACCCCGAAAGGATGAAACGCAAAGTCGACCTCAGCGGAATTTGAACTCGGAACATAAAGACAAATGAAATGTCACTAAGCATTTTGCCTGGCATGCTAACAACAGTGCCAGACCACCACCATAATAATAATAATAATAATCATCATCATTATCCTCGTTTAACATCCGCTTTCCATGCGAGCATGGGTTGGACGATTTGACTGAGGACTGTTGAAACCAGATGGCTACACCAGGCTCCAACTGATCTGGCAGAGTTTCTACAGCTGGATGCCCTTCCTAACGCCAACCAAGAAGAAGAAGAAGAAGAAGAAGAAGAAGAAGAAAAAGAAGAAGAAGAATTCTTTTTATTTCCCCAAGCTTTAAAAATTTTTTTCTCAGATTTCGCTTATATGTATAATGAGAATGATGATGATGGTGATGGACTCACTCATTGAAGATGACGTGTGCATGTTCAGCTCCTTTGCCAAACGATCTGCACAAACGATTTGTTCATAGTGATCAAATGTATGCGCCGTACAGTAGCTCGTTCTCTCCATCAAATCAACATTACCTGAACAGGTGCACGGTGTGCTACATGTTTCACTGAAGAATACAGTGCATCACCTGGTCAAGGAATTGAAACCATGATCTCATGATCAGGAGTGTAACACCCTAACCACTAGGCCATGCACACTCATAAGAACAATACTACTACTAATAATAATAATCCTTTCTACTCTAGGCACAAAGCCTGAAATTTGTGGAGGGGACTAGTCGATTACATCAACCCCAGTACACAACTGGTACTTAATTTATCTTCCCCAGAAGGATGAAAGGCAAAGTCGACCTTGACGGAATTTGAACTCAATACGTAAAGACAGACGTAATGCCACTAAGCACTTCACCCAGCGTGCTAACGGTTCTGCCAGCTCACTGCCTTAATAATAATAATAATAATAATAATAGCTCCAAAAATTGAGACAAGACTAGTAGGGGGAGGTGCTATGTTGATTAAATCGACCCCAATATTCAACTGGTGCTTAAACATTTGAGGGTAAGAATTCATCAGTTTATTTTGATTAAAACCAACTAATTCTGTCTCACCTTACAAGATGAGTCCACAAGCAATCAGCTGGTATCAATATTACTTACTAAACTATCAACTACAAGACCATCATCATCATCATCATCATTCAATGGTACATACCAACGGTACAACAATGATACATATTTGTATAAAGTCATTACCTTTGTACTGCAGTAAATAGACCAAAAACATTTAAACTGCCTTACTGGCTGTCTATCTATCTGTCTACCTATTTACCTTTCTATCTATCTATCTATCTATCTACCTATTTACCTTTCTATCTGTCTATCTATCTATCTATCTTGTGTTGAGCCCTGTGTGGCTAATAAAGAAACCTATCTATCTACCTTTCTGTCTATCTATCTATCTATCTATCTACCTTTCTGTCTATCTAATCTACCTATTTATCTATCTACCTTTTTATCTTTCTACCTTTCTATCTACCTGCCTATCTATCTATCCATCTATCTACCTATTTACCTTTCTATCTATTCGTCTGTCTATCTATCTACCTTTCTATCTGTCTGCCTATCTATCTATGGATCTATCTATCTATCTATGTCTACCTTTCTATCTACCTATCTATCTACCTTTCCACATATCTATGTACCTTTCTATCTACCTTTCTAGCAATCTATCTACCTATCTATTTTTATCTTTTCTTTTCCCCTTTTACTCGTTTCATGCTCAGCCATTTTGCCTTCAAGAAGTTTTGATCAAATGAATCAACCCCACTACTTAGTTTTTAAAGCTTTGTACATTATTCTATCAGTCATTTTTGATGAACTGCTAAGTTATGGGTAAATACACACACACACACACACATGCATACATATGACAGGCTCCTTTCAGTTTTCGTCTACCAAATCCACTCACAAGGCTTTCTATAGTAGAAGACACTTGCCCAAGGTGGCACACAGAGGGACTGAACCCAGAACCATGTGGCTGGGAAGCAAGCTTCTTACCACACAGCCACTCCTGCACCTACATTGTTAAGTTTTATATTCAAGATGGAGATGCAACCATTGCAGGTTAAAGGAGCAATGTATAAGCTGCCTATCAGCCCTGATCAAGCAGACTTATGATCCAAAATCTGTGACCATCCAGCCTCATTTCCATCATTTCAGTTACAAGTATCTCAAGGACTACAACATCCACTGCATCCTTTAAGAGGCCCCTTGTTGATTCATAACTTGTGTTAATCAATTGCATATACATCGGTTTAGTAATATATTACTGGTATTAAGGTGGCAAGCTGGCGGAATCGTTAGCATCATCATCATCATCGTTTAACGTCCGCTTTCCATGCTAGCATGGGTTGGACGATTTGACTGAGGACTGGTGAAACCGGATGGCAACACCAGGCTCCAGTCTGATTTGGCAGAGTTTCTACAGCCGGATGCCCTTCCTAACGCCAACCACTCAGAGAGTGTAGTGGTTGCTTTTACGTGTCACCCGCACGAAAACGGCCACGCTCGAAATGGTGTCTTTTATGTGCCAC
>NC_068986.1:10139941-10151686 GCF_001194135.2 Octopus bimaculoides | reverse complement strand
CACCACATGTCCATACCAGCGCAATCGTCTCTCTTGCACACCACAACTGATGCTTCTAATGTTCAGCTTTTCTCTCAAGATACTTACACTCTGACGGGTATTCACATTGACATTACACATCCAACGGAGCATACTGGCTTCATTCCTTGCGAGCTTACGTATGTCCTCAGCAGTTACAGCCCATGTTTCACTGCCATGTAGCATGGCTGTTCGTACGCATGCGTCATACAGTCTGCCTTTTACTCTGAGTGAGAGTCCCTTTGTCGCCAGCAGGGGTAAGAGCTCTCTAAACTTTGCCCAGGCTATTCTTATTCTAGCAGCTGGAGCATTTTGCCCATCTTTACACTCTGAGTTCAAATTGCACCAACGCTGACTCTGTCTTTCATCTTTTCGGGTTGATAAAACTAGTACCAGTTATGCACTGGGGATCAATGTATTCAACCAGCCACCTTCTCCAAAATTGCTGGCCTTACGCAGAAATTTGAAACCAATATATTACTGGTATTATTTTAATAACAACAGATGGGATAAAGGGTTAAGTCGATTCTAGAAGGATTTGAACTCAGAATAACTAAAACTATTTCAAGGGATTCCTTTAATGCCACCCTACCCAGCCTCCCCCTAAACTACACAATAAGTCATAGCTTTGACCATCAATTCAGTAGGGCTCCATCAGTTGAGGAGATGAACCATCCATATTTGAGTATTAGTCGGTTCTTTGCAAAGTTGAGAAACAAGGAGAGCAGAAATAACCTTTCACTGGCATTGTCTACCTCGTTGTACAAGTTAAAAGGTGTCGATCATTGCTGTAAAGCAGAGTGAGAACTGCATAATAAGTTTAAGGTAAAGGCCACTCCCTTTATATGACTGACATTGCACATTCCAAAACGGGATCATTCCCACCCTTACTTCACAAGAGGGTAGCTGACATTAGAAGGTGCGTACAGATGCAAATTATGACTTGCCAATAATTCATAAAAATATCAATGTTTACAAACCTGCCCAACCCAAACAAGAAAGGAAAAAAAAAAAGAACAGAACAAAATAAAAGAAACTTGAGGAAACTCATTGTTTTCTTAGAAAATGGTTGATTGCTTACATCCATTTGATTTACAGTGAAAGGTGATGTGGGGGAGGGCATTCACAAAAGGCATCCCAAAATCTCTCAACTGGAGAACAAGGACAATAGTTTAAAAGAAACATCTATTTCATTTCATTTTGGCTTGTTTTCTGTCAATTATTTCAATGGGTTGTGGTTGAGACAAGAGACACTTTCATATCTCTAGCTTCAGGGTTCAATTCCTTCTCCAGTGAACCTTAATTTGTTTGTTTTGTTTTATACTCACATCTACCTCTGCCAGCACGGATTGGTCATAAATATTATTGTGGCCCCCATATTACTATAAACATTCCCGAGAAGTCAGAGCTTACTTACACACCAATGTATTTATCTGGGAGAGAAACCACATCCCTTTGATATCTGGGGTAAATCATTCTAAAAACAATAGCTTTTAATGTTTTCATAGTCGTAAAGGGCCAACACATCAATGTAAAACCTCATTTTATGAAAGCAATATCTATCTATCTATCTATCTATCTCGCTAGCTAATTGTGAACAATGTTTCAAGCATAAAACACCATAGGTGACAAACTGTGTCTTAAGTAATGAACATGCAAACTGACACCAACGGTTCGTGACAAACTGGGAGCACCAGTGGGAGAAGAAGAGCCATCAGTTGTTGGCCAGTTTTTGCTCAGTGCATATCTCTGCTTGAAATCATTATGATTTTCCTTGGATTTCTTACGTGGGTGGAAAAATAGTTTCAGTTTACAAACATTCCTTCAGGAATGAATCAAATTCATAAACTCAAGGTTCCACTCTCTATATAAATATATTCACACAGGAAAGACATGACAATGTGACAACAACCTCCCAGAGGACAGACATTAATAACCCTTTCGTTACCAACCTAGCTGGAACCGTCTCTGGCTCTGAGTACAAATGTCTTGTTTTCATAAGTTTTGAATTAAAATCTTCCACCAAACCTTAGTCACAATTTATGTTCCTAACACTAGCTTCATGATAACTAAGCTATTTTACTAAATTCTTTGTTATATTTAAAGTAATTCAAAGGAACACAGAACATCTCAGCAGAAATATGGTAACAAAAGGGTTAAATGGTGATGATCACAACGATGACGATGATGACAATAATGAAGATTCATATATAATCTTTAACATGCTTCTTTGTTTCAGTCATTGGAGCGTGGTCATGCTGGGGCAACACCTTGAAGGGTTTTAGTCAACCAAATCAAGCCAAATAATTGTTTTTAGCCCCTTATGTCTTCTTTTGGTCTCCACTCACAAGGCTTTGGTCAGCTCAAGGCTACAACAGAACACGCTTTCCCAACGGACTACTATGTGCCTAGAAAGCAAACTTAACTACACAGCCATACTTATACCTATATATATAAATATGTATCTTTTCCTTTTTACTTGTTTCAGTCATTAGATTGTGGCCATGCTGGGGCACTGCCTTGAGGAATTTTTAGTCAAATGAATTGACCTCAGTACTTGTGAAGCCAATATCCTAACCGCTAATCCACACGATTTCCCCTACACCAGTGTGTGTGTGTGTGTGTGTGTGTGTGTGTGCAGTTCGGCCTCACCTGGTTCCTTTCTCTCATTGATGCACTCATATACCAAATTTCCCAAGATGGGTTCATTATAAGTTGCTTATGCTATACCATCCACAACGTTGCACCTACTAACTGGCAATTTACATATAAACTTTCACCTCCGTAACTCAGACCATACCATCAAACCCATCACTGAAGTTCTATGGAAACATTATATGAACTACTGCCTAAAAATTATCCTTCCTGTAAAAACTCCTCCTGAGAACATCTATATATTCACCTATCCACCATTGGACAAAATAACATGGGCCTTATAATACACCACGCAGATGTCTGTACCTTATTTCCCCTCACTAAGCCCAAATCAATATACTATGATGCCCTTCACTCGTATTCTTGTGATTGTTCTTATTTTTTCCCTTATTCTTTTTCTACTCTATTTTAAACATACTGTAGGTGTTATTAACTGGCTTTTATATGTATTAGCTCCCGCCAACCACTTTGACCCTCTGAAGAAGCCTAGGGGCATATTCATTATCCAACCCTTATCTGCCCATCCCTGCATGACACTGAAGAGATGGAGATAACCTGGAAGGTCTCGTTGCCTCTTGGCAGAAACGGCCGTAAGGAACCAGCACCTACACACCCATTCGGTTTTATTGACTATCTGTCCATTTGCTCCATTGATCACTTGTGTCTATATGCTTCCACACCCTTGTTTATGCAATTACCAACTTTATCTATTTGATAATCAGTACTACCAATACATGTGTGTGTATTCATCCAATACATTTGAATAAACAGACATGCTGGAATGTTTACTGGCTGATGGCTGTCGATTTTATATCCTCTCCACTTGCTTATTTGCAGTATATATATATATATATATATATATATATATATATATATATATATATATATGTGTGTGTGTGTATGTATGTGTATGTGTATATATATGTATGTGTATGTATGCATTTGTGTGTCAATGTTTGTCTCCCAACCATCGCTTGACAACCGATGATGGTATGTTTATGTCCCCATTACTTGGCGGTTCGGCAAAAGAGACCGATAGAATAAGTACTAGGCTTACAAAGAATAAGTCCTGGGGTCGATTTGCTCGACTAAAGGCAGTGCTCCAGCATGGCCGCAGTCAAATGACTGAAACAAGTAAAAAGAATAGAAAGGATATACACATATATACATATATATATATATACAGACAGACAGACAGACAGATGGATAGATAGATAGATAAAGAGAGAGAGAGAGAGAGAGAATGAGAGAGAGAGAGGTGTAATGCTACACTCATCAGATAGACATCACTTTTGGAGTGTGTGATCTCACTTTGAAAAAACTGCTTATTAGTCGTATATTTAGCCACCATAAAGTCAGGTGTGTGTGTGTGTGTGTGTGTGCGTGCGTGCATGTATGTGTGTGCGTGTGTGTGATTTTATTTATTTACTTATTTTTTTAAGCAATAAGAATGCAAAGACAAACACCATAGTTAGGTTAGCCAAAAGTAGACCAGTTTGACAAGAAATTTTATTTCGTATTTTATGTGTGTGTGTGTGTATATATATATATATATGTGTGTGTGTGTGTGTGTGTGTGTGTGTGTGTGTGTGTGTGTGTGTGTGTGTGTGTAATATATATGTATTATGTATTTATTTTATTCATTTATTTATATCTTCACTGGATGCAAACAGATAAGGACTTACTCACTATTATTGTTGTTAGTTTTACTTAGAGACGAAGAAGGTTTCATGGCAAACATTAGCTTAGTAACTGGTTGTGTTTAGTGAGTAACTAGTGTTTACTTGTATTTCTTTGTGTTTATACATTCATACATATGTATGCATGTTGCTGTTAGCTGCAGTTGTTAGCAAGTGGATCTCTCTCTCACACACACACACACACACATGTATTTATAAGCATAGCTGTGTGCTAAGAAACTTGCTTCCCAACCACATGGTCACAGGTTCAGTCCTACTGGATGGCACCTTGAGCAAGTGTCTTCTTTTATAGCGTCAGGTCAACCAAAGCCTTGAGAGTGGATTCGGTAAATGGAATCTTATTTCTTATTTCTTTATTGCCCACAAGGGGCTAAACACAGAGGGGGACAAACAAGGAATCTAAAAGCCCATTGTACATGTGTGTGTGTGTGTGTGTGTGTTTATCCCCACCACCAATACTTAACAACTAGTGTTAGTGTGTTTACTAAAATTCTTCAAGGTAGTGCCCCAGCATGGCCAAAGTTTAAAGACTGAAACAAGTAAAAAATAAAAGATAAAAAAATACCAAGGGTGGAAAACAAAAAACGTGGTATCGGTGTCTAAAGCCCCATTACAGAGAAAGCTAATTTAATCTTGATGAAAAAAAAGACTATTTTTGAACTAATTTTATGATTTTTAAATTACCATTTGTAGACAGAACAGTGGGAATCAAAACAACAATGTATTCAATTAGTTTTAATATTTTTTTCTGACATATTTTAATGTGGCTATGTTGATCACTGTTGAAATATCATCTTCAGAGAACAACTTCTCCCTCTAGATGTGAGCTCACAACACACACAATTCACAGACTAAGGGGGTCTTTGAGATACTGCAGTGCTTCAACCTGGTTGTATCTCTTCAGCCAAAGCTACCTTCAGATCAATGACTCTAAATAGGAATATGTGGTCCTTGTTTATAGAATTCAGCAAACAAATTATTGATGCATGCTGAATTGGTAATAAATTCTTATGCGCATATAGAACTCAAAACAATAGCATCTTTGAATATAACTATGTTAATTACTGCAGAGAATATCTCCATCTTTGAGATGATGTGTGATCACAACAATCAATTCATGGATTTGGTGGATCTTTCGGACATTGCATGGTTTCAGCCTAGTTCTGTCTCTTCAGTCAATGCTAACCCTAGATCAATGAATCTAACAAAGAAGGAAGGCTCCAATGACATAATACAACAGTGATTAGTACATTCAGGTTCAAATATAGGGCTTTCCTATAAGGTGTTATCCACCCCTGATTGGAACTCTCCCGTATGACATGTACGCATGCTCAGTGACTTGCTTTAACAGTTGCAATCAGCTGAATGCACATTGCCAGTGACATTTGACATAATTACCCACACTCTGTGGTCAGGATTCTTTTTTTGGTTTGATGTCGGTATTGAAGGGATTACCAGACACCGGACAATACAGTGAAAGCAGCTTTCACTCACATCGTGGTATTCGATGCTGTGTACGTGTCTGTCGTGGTAAAATATGCCACTCCTTAACTGTTGCTTTGATTTCATCCGTAGCAGGAGGTAATTATGTCATTATCTGTGAAATTCGGCAACTTACAAAGATCTTTAGATCAGGCAATACTTCACAGAGAGGAGATATAAGCTTCTGCTTATTCCTGTCTGAAGTATCGTCCGATACTTCAGACTTATCGTCCAATGAATTTACTTTGTTGACATTCTTCATCAACAGAATTTTTATTCCTTTCAACCTTTCAGTCAAGTCCGCCTTTCTTCCAGTAACATAATGTCCATATAATCTTAAATATTCCTTTAACTCAGGCACAGTAAGTACTTCGATAGCTGAATCATCAAGCTGCTTTATAGCCATGATAAGACGTAAATAACAATGGCGTGGGTTAGTTTAATTATCTACATGGAGCGCCGCCTAGCCAAGGGAGATAACCTACTTATAGGAAAGCCCTATACCACAATGTATTAAAAATGAATAGGTATGTCATTGTAATGATAACTGCTATCTGCTCCTTTGCTGTACAGGGTTTCACGTATCTCTGATAATAGTTGCAGCACATGAGGAAATATTTCCCCCCTCATTCATTGGACAATAAACTTTGCTTGTGAAGACCTATTGAGGCAAGTGAAATCGAAATCAAAATCGCTGACATGGCCGATGACAGTACCGCCTGATTGGCACTCATGCCAGGGGAATGTTAAAACCACATCCAAGCGTGCTCATTGCCAGGGCCACAGATTGGCTCCTGTGCCAGTGGTACGTAAAAAGCACCATTCGAGCGTGATCGTTGCCAGTGTCGCCTTACCGGCACATGTACTGGTGGCACGTAAAAATCAACATTTGAGTGTGGTCGTTGCCAGTGCTGCTAGACTGGCCCTCGTGCCGGTGGCACATAAAAGCACCCACTACACTCTTGGAGTGTAGTGGGTTGGCATTAGGAAGGACATCTAGCTGCAGAAACTTTGGCAGATCAAATTGGAACCTGGTGCAGCCTCTGGCTCACCAGTCCTCAGTCAAACCATCCAACCCATGCCAGCATGGAAATCAGACGTTAAACGATAATGATGATGATGATGATGTGACACTATGGAAAAAACACTGCAAGAGGCAAAAGGCCTGAAAAGTCTCCACAAAAGGATAATAGTGATATTGGTTATAAACCATTATAATCGCTAACAGTAATCTAAGTGGTTATCTTCATAGCCATAGAGAGGTAAATGTGGTAATAGCTGTACTACTACTACTATTACTACTACTACTGGTGCTGCTGCCGCTATGATTCATTTAAAATGTCAATGATGACACTGCAAAAAGTTATCCAAAAACCAAGCCTGTATTAAATGAGTGCGCTCGCATTGTACATATTGTTAATCTTTTACTTGTTTCAGTCATTTGACTGTGGCCATGCTGGAGCACCAAATTTTAGTTGAAGAAATCGACTGCAGGACTTATTCTTTGTAAGCCTGGTACTTATTCTATCGATCTATTTTGCTGAACTGCTAAGTTACAAGAGACGTAAACACACCAACATTGGTTGTCAAGCAATGGAGTAGGAGAACAAACACAAACACAGACATGCACACACACACACACACACATATATATATATATATATATATATATATATATATATATATATATATATATATATATATATATACACGACAGGCTTCTTTCAGTTTCCGTCTACCAAATCCACTCACAAGGCTTTGGTCGGCCTGAGGCTATTGTAGAAGACATTTGCCTGAGGTGCCATGCAGTGGAACTGAACACAGACCATGTGGTAGGGAAGCAAGCTTCTTACCACACAGCCACACTCTGCACATATATATATGCACGAATATGTTACCAACATTTTACAATCGCTTCTGCACATATAATATATATATATGTGTGTGTGTGTGTGTGTGTGTGTGTGTGTGTGTGTGTGTGTGTGTGTGTGTGTGTGTGTGTGTGTACGAGAGGTAGGGCTGAAAAGTTCCAGGCTTTGGGTAAAAGAAAATAAAGGAAGATCAGTTAATTATGATTTTATCCAAAAGATTCCCCTCTCAGGGTTACACACTTTTTGCAGCGGCCCTTCAGTTTCTTCTAAGCCCTGTAAAAGAACTTGGAAGGTTGGACCTCCAACCAAGCCTTTCGCAATGCCCTGAAAGTCAGGAAATTTTCAACATCCCCCTGTACGTATGTATGTATGTATGTATGTATGTATGTATGTATGTATGTATGTATGTATGTGTGTGTGTGTGTGTGTGTATATACACACACACAGAATGACAGACAAATTGATAAATATATACAAACATGTGAGAAAAAGAAAAGGAAGGAGAAAAATTTACATTTGTGTGAGAGAGAGAGAGAGAGAGAGAGAGAGAGCACGAGAGAGAGAAAGAGAGGAGAGTGCAAAGAAAGTTTCACAGGCTTTAACAATAGTTATGTCAGTGCAATCAATGGCCAAGATGACCATCCTTGGAACTATAAATACACAGAGAATGCGTCGACTGCATCATTTGGCAGAGGAGAGAGAAAGTGAGGGAGGGAGGGGGTAGCAGAATGTGACTAGACTGTAGTTAGGGAGGAGGAGTGGCCACCACAAAAATTAGGGTGGCAACTGCAGGAGGTGAGGTCAGAGGTGGAATACAGCAGAAAACCCTCCTTCTCTTCTTCCTCCCTGAACCCATAGGATGGATAAGTTCAAATACCCTGATTAAATCCAAACATATCTCAGCAAGGATGGCCATGGGCTGAAATGGCTAAAAATAGCTACACTGTTTACAACAGATGTAACATTCTAACTTGTTTCTATTTTTCATACTATGTAGGGGGTGGGGCACTATCAGTGATCAGAAAACTATTTGAAATAAATACACACACACACATGGAGACTAGTTTTTCATTTATACATGTTTCATTAACTACATGATTGCATTCTTTTCTATCTTGCATTTTACATATTTTCTTATCTTTTTATAGGTTGCTTCAAACAAAGATTCCTAAATTCATAATCAACATTTCCAGAACTTCACAGTCTCATTTTTAAGAATTGACACTACTTGGTGTCAGTGTTGTTTCTTAAGCATTTGTTGAACTGCAGAAATATGATGTATGAAACTAATGGTCAACTAATGTTTGGTGGGAAATTTCTCAAATGTTTCTTGGCCATTAGTTCCATACATCAGCAGTCATGTGTTGATTTGTTTGTTGTGGTCAAATTTCTAACCATTAGGCTTTTTTGTGTGTGTGTCAGTAGCCATGTTTTAATTTTTGGATATGTATGTTGTTTACATGTTGACATAAACAATGCACCAAATATATTCAACTAGCTGGCCCCGTGCCGTCAAAAATAACGGCTAATTGTTATATTTTATATATAAACAAGGACAAAAGCTAGAATATGGGTGGTAATTCAAATTAGTAAAATTGTCAATGTTATCTGGTGGTTGTCTTTTGAGATGTGACATCGATCAACGTTTGTTACTAAAAGAACACTGGTTCACACGTATAAACAGTCACATACTTCCCTTGTACACATACACTAACACAGAGTTGAAATGTTGTTTGATTTTCCTTTTCAGCATTGAATGTTCACAATCCCACTTCCATTGCGCACACACACACACACACACACACACACACAAACATTCACATGGCTCCCTTTTACATACACACACATCTACTCACTCAGAGTTGAAATGCTGTTTGATTTTTTTTTTCACCATAGAACTTCCATCATCCCACTACCAAGTTTTCCATCACCCCTTCCTTCCTCATTCATCTACCACCCCTTCCTTTCTCATCCATATGTTGTGACAGAGAAATACACAAGAGTATTATTATAGTAGATTCTTAGAAATGAGACTGAAGTTCTGGAAATGTTGAATATGAATTTAGGAAGATTATTATTCCAAACTAACTTTAAAAGAAAAATAATAAATAAATAAAGAAAATACAAGGTTTAAATATGAAATATAAAACTTGAACACAATTGGATATTTAATGAAACCTCTGTATGCGTGTCTTTGTGTGTGAGCGTGTGTGTGTGTGTGTGTGTGTGCATGTGTGCATTTGTGTGTGCCAGCACGAACACAGGGCATTAAATGATGATGATGATGATGATGATGATGATGTTTGAAACATCCATGCACACATTCTGACACATTACTCCTCTCAGCCTCTCCTAAAAAGTCAACAGACAGACATGTTCACAAATATACAAGAACAACAACAAAAACAAAAAGCCTCCCAAAGAAACCACATTGCGAACATGACGCTTGACCTCCCCCTTCCACCCACCCACTCATCCCCTTCTACCTCAAACCCAAACCTATCATCATCATCATCATTTAATTTTGTCCAAGAAGAAAAATGCAAACTATTTATCCACTCATGTCATGTGATCATTGGAAGAGGATGTAATATAAGACTGTTGTTGTTGCTGTTGTTGTCGGTGGTGATGACAGTAATAGTTGAGGAAGTGGTAGAGATGAGGATAGTGATCCGTGGTGGTGGTGGTGGTGGTGATGTAGTATCAATGAATGGTAAAGAAATTAATGGTGATGATGATGATGATGTTGATGGTGTCAGAGGCAATGATGATGACAAAGATGGTGATGCAGGTGTTTGATGGCATTGGTGAAAGTGCATGTTCAGGGCTATCTTCACAATATTCACCAACCATTCAAAGAAAATACTGAGGGCAGGGGCAGCACTTCCCTCTCCACCCTCATTTCCCTTTTTAAAAGGAACTTAAAAAAAAAAAGTCGATGAGGGCTTGGCCAAAGAGGGAAGTATCTATCTTCAGTCCTTTCAACCTAATAACAACAGAAAGTTCTAAGAGTGGTGACAATAATAACAAGAGTAAGCAATGAAGAGGAATTTGGAGAGAAGAATGGTTGAGTAGTGTTAATGTTTTGGTCTTATGGTGTCTGCAGATTTGGAGATTTGATTCTTTAATTCATCCATACAGTGGTTAGAGCATTGAGCTTACAATCGTGAGGTTGCGAGTTTGATTCCCTGACCAGGCTACATGTTGTGTTCTTGAGCAAGACACTTTATTTCACGTTGCTCCAGTTCACTCAGCTGTAGAAATGAGTTGCAACATCACTGATGCGAAGCTGTATCGGCTCCTTTACCTTTCCCTTGG
This sequence comes from Octopus bimaculoides, assembly GCF_001194135.2. Lineage (NCBI taxonomy): Eukaryota > Metazoa > Mollusca > Cephalopoda > Octopoda > Octopodidae > Octopus > Octopus bimaculoides. The sequence continues at coordinate 10,140,642 of NC_068986.1, read as the reverse complement.
ATAACATCAGTGGCATGGAAAGGGGAGGCTGGTATGCATGGGAGACTGCTGGTCTTCCATAAACAACCTTGCCCGGACTTGTGCCTCAGAGGGTAACTTTCTAGGTGCAATCCCATGGTCATTCATTAGCGAAGGGGGTCTCGCAACATATATACCATCATCATCATCATCATTTAATGTCCATCTTCCATGCTAGCATCATGGGTTGGACACTTTGACAGGGACCCAATGGGCCCAAGGACTGCATTGTGCTCCAGGGTCTGGTTTAGCAATGGTTTCTACAGGTGCATGGCCTTCCAAACATCAATTACTTTATAGTGTGTAAAAAGGGTGCTTTTTTATGTGGCACCAGCTCCAGTGAGGTTGCCATGCAGCGTACAACACAGAGGGAAGGCTAGGAGAATGGTAAAATATGAGAGAAAAGGGCCAGAGCAGGAAAAGTTTCTTGCTGTAGAGGGGCCAAATAACAAAAGACATTTTAGAAGAGAGGGTGGGGATAGCCAAAGTGGAAGTGAAAAATGATAAAAAAAAGAATGATTTTTTTTATTTTTTACTTGTTTCAATCATTGAGTGCAGCCATGCTGGAGCAACACCTTGCAGAATTTTTAGTTGAATGAATCAACCCCTTTCTTTTTTCAAAGCCTGTTAATCGTTGTATCCGTCTCTTTTACCAAACTGCTAAGTTACAGGGACATAAACAC
>NC_068986.1:10136933-10139353 GCF_001194135.2 Octopus bimaculoides | reverse complement strand
TATATATATATATATATATATATATATATATATATATATATATATATATGTATGTATGTATATCTGCATATACATTCCTCTGTATACATCTATTAATACCTCTACACACACAAATGAACTGCTATGTAGGATGATGTATGCTTATTATAAGAACCATTGTCCCAACAATAGAGAAGAATAGAATATGCGACACCACCACCCCTACCACCAGCATACACACTGCCACACCATTCATTATATAGAGGGGAGAGACAGAAAGAGAGAGAGAGAGAGAGAGAGAGAAGAGAGAGAAGAGAAGCAGGCAGGCAGGCCAACAAGTTTCAGATCACCTTGACACCTCCTACCAACCAACCAGACCAACCGACCGACCAACTGACTGCACCCACCAGCCAATCAGCCAACAAAGACTCAGTAGTGATCTGTCTCATTGCTTGGATTACCAATATACTAGTAATCTAAAGCCTGAAATCTGCATACTAAAATGGCGGAGTTGATTATTATTATTATTATTTGTAAGTAGTAGTAGTAGCAGTAGTATCTGAATCATTATCATAATCATCATTATCACCATCAGAGACGAGCCTTGCAACACAAAAGCAGCTGCTACTGATACTGCATCCCTCTTTCTCTCTTTCTCTTTCTCTCTCTCTACATAAATTTACATTTATACTGATGATAATCGGTGCACTTGGTCTAACTGACAATCTGGATAAGCTTGGATTTTCAGGAAAAGAAATCAACCGACTAACTCACATCACTATTTAACATCCGTTTTCCATGCTGGCATGGGTTGGAACGGTTCGGCAGCAGCTGGCCAGACTGCAATTGGCATGGTTGCTACAGCTGGATGCCCTTAACAAAGAGTGTTAGATGCTTTTTATGTGCCACCTGCATGGGTGCATTTTATGTGGCACTGGCACCTGTAAAGGTGCAACCCTGTAACTATGGATGACAGCAATTTTACGTTGCTTGGCATGTCTTGTCAAGTACAGCAAATCACCACAACTCCTGATCCCTTGTTATTTCCTCAGCAGCTGAAAATCCTTTCTCACCACTTCATTCTACATCTTCCAGGATCTACCCTTTCCACAGGTACCCTTCAGAATTAGCGTTTGGCACTTCTTTACGTAACTGTCCTCATCCATACACATCACATGACCAAACCAGCACAGTCTTCTCTCTTGCACACAACATCTGATGCCTCTTATACCCAGTTTCCCTCTTAAATCATTTACACCCTGTCTTGTGTGCACACTGACATTACCCAGCCAGCAGAACATACTAGCTTCATTTCTTTCAAGCCTTTGCAAGTCCTTTGTAGTCAAAGCCCATGTTTCACTGTCATATAACATAGCTGTATGTACACAGGCATCATACAATCTGCTTTTCACACTGAGGAAGAGGCCCCTAGTTGCCAACAAAAGTAGAAGCTCTCTAAACTTTGCCCAGCCCCTTCTCATTCTAGTAACTACACTTTCAGAACTTTCTTCCCCACTGCTAACTTGGTTGCCTAGGTAACAGAAGCTATCTACTACTTCTAATGATCCCACCGAGCATTTGAGGAAGTCTGTTGTCTGCGCATGGAACAGTAAAAATATGCAAGACTTTTCTTAAGTTTAAAATGTGACATTGCTTTCATTATCTACATTCCAACAATGGAGCTTTGAGTCTTTGTTAGAAACCAGCTCCTTCCTCAGAGGAAGAATTTAAAACAGAAAAGAACATACATACATACATTACATACATTACATACATATTCCTCTCCCATTTCCCGCTTGTGTGCATGTAAATGAGCAAATAGTGAGATAACCATACACACACACACACACACACACACACACACACACACACATTGTTTTATATATATTCTTTTTTAAAAACTGCCATTACCTGGAGATGAGTGAATATATTGTTTGTTCTAAAAATGGCACAACACAATGAATCAAGGAAACAAGTCCCAAGGATGTGGGAACAAGAAATCAGGATTTTCTAAGCCATGTCACTAATCATGAACCTTCCCAACAATTAAATTCTTTTCATACCAACCTGCTTAACACCATCCCTTCTCCCTCAATATGAACCTCCCGTTTTAAAGGGGTTTAAATTAAAACTTTCCTTCAAAATTTCATGTTAATCTATGTTCAAACACCAGCTTCATAACGACACGGAATTTTAACTAAGTTCTTCTATCTTTTTACTTGCGTAAGTCATTTTGTCTTCGGCCATACTGGAACATCACCTTAAAGGGTTTTTAGTCAAAGAAATCGACCTCAGGACTTATTCTTTGTAAGCCTAGTACTCATTTTATCAGTCTCTTTTGCTGAACTGCTAAGTTACAGGGACAAATACACCAGTATTGGTTGTCAAGCAATAGGGGGAGCCAGGGTGACAAACATAGACACACACACACCCATATATAT
>NC_068986.1:10135611-10136538 GCF_001194135.2 Octopus bimaculoides | reverse complement strand
ATATATATATATATATATATATATACACATATATACAACGGGCTTCTTCCAGTTTCCGTCTACCAAATCCACTCATAAGGCTTTGGTCATCCCGTGGCTATAGTAGAAGACACTTTCCCAAGGTGCCACGCAGTGGGACTGAGCCTGGAACCATCTGTTTTGGCAAGGTTTCTACAGCTGGATGCCCTTCCTAATGTCAACCACTTTACAAAGTGTGGACTGGATGCTTTTTATACGGAAACATTACCAGTGTGTTTTGAATGGCACCATCACTAGCACATTTTATATGGCACCAGCACCAGTGGCACAATTGCCAACAGGATCACCAAGTCTCTTACAAGACAAATACCCCTCAAATGGCAGAGGGAAATAAACTATTCTGTGAGTTTCTTTTGGGAGGGGAGATACAGGTAGGTACATAGCTAGCCATACAGGTAGGTAGAGAAATGCAGGTATATTAAATCAATATAAATTATTGATTTGTTAAAACATCTCCACCTCCAGATGATGTAGCATAATTACCGAGTGACAGTTAATTTTACGCAGCTCCACATGAGAAAGGAAGATAATCTCAAGATTTGAGGACTCTTCAAAACAGACAAACCATGAAGAAAAAGGAGATGCTTATTGTCTGGAGATAAGAGGACAGTCATGGACAGATGTTTCTGGCTCAATAGTTTGGTGGTGGGGATGTTGAAGGTCACCGTGGCAACGGCAATGTTAGCTAGTTAGCACTGATGCTAATGATAGGAATGGTGGTGGTGGTGGTGGTGGTGGTGGTGGTGGTGCCGATGGGGGAGATGGTGTCATAGAGATAAAGATAATGGTTAAAAGACCAGGATCACTTCCCTGTGTGTATGTGTACACACACACACATTCCGGCTGGGGTTTGTCTCTCGGCCAGGCAATCTAAATCCTTTCATTGCC
>NC_068986.1:10134328-10135483 GCF_001194135.2 Octopus bimaculoides | reverse complement strand
CTGTGGATTAATTTAACGAGTCACTCATTATGCACTGTGCAGCACCTTGAATATTTTCTATTGTAGCCCTGGGCTAACCAAGGCCTTGTGAGTGGATTTAGTAGACAGAAACTGAAAGAAGCAAGGCGGCGAGCTGGCAGAAACGTTAGCACGCCGGGCGAAATGCTTAGCGTTATTTTGTCTGTCTTTACATTCTGAGTTCAAATTCCGTCGAGGTCGACTTTGCCTTTCATCCTTTTGGGGGCCGATAAATTAAGTACCAGTTATGCACTGGGGTCGATGTAATCGACTTAATCCCTTTGTCTGTCCTTGTTTGTCCCCTCTATGTTTAGCCCCTTGTGGGCAATAACGAAATAAGAAACTGAAAGAAGCCCATCACACACAGTTGTGTGTGTGTGTGTGTGTTGATGTCTCCTTGTCTTGACATTGCATGACACTCATCTGACCTTATGTCCAGTAGCCAAAGTAACCGAGGCCTAAGTATCCAGTGGTCAAAGTAGCCTTATATCCAGTGGGCAAAGGATTCAGACTTACATAAAACAGGGGCCTGGGCATAGTGCATGATAAATGAAAGCGAAATGAGGTAGAGGAAATAACGTAGAGTGGTGAGTGGCATGGATTCGAACAACAAATACAGGTGTAGACAGAGGTGGATGTAGACAGAGAAATTCACAGACAGATATATATTCTTTTATCCTTTTACTTGTTTCAGTCACTTCACTGCGGCCATGCTGGAGCACTGTCTTTAGTCGAACAAATCAACCCCCAGGACTTGCTCTTTGTAAGCTTGGTGCTTATTCTATTGGTCTCTTAGGCCGAACTGCTAAGTTATAGGGATGTAAACACACCAACAACACTTATCAAAGAGAGGTGAGGAATAAACATGGATGCAAACACACACACACACATATATGTATGTATATATATAAGAGGCTTCTTTCAGTTTCCATCTGCCAAATCTGCTCACAAGGTATACTATAATGGAAGACACTTAACCAAGGTGCCATACAGTGGAACTGAACCCAGAACCATCTGGTTGGGAAGCAAACTTCTTACCACACAGCCATGTCTAGACCTATATATATATATATATATATATATATATATATGTGTGTGTGTGTGTGTGTGTGTGTGTGTGTGTGTGTGTGTGTGTGT
>NC_068986.1:10132693-10134026 GCF_001194135.2 Octopus bimaculoides | reverse complement strand
GTGTGTGTGTGTGTGTGTGTGTGTGTGTGTGCGTGTGTGTGTGTGTATATGTGTGTATATAGTGAAGGTGTGTGGCTTAGTGGTTAGGGCATTCAGCTCACGATCTTAAGGACATGAGTTCAATTCCTGACGACGCGTTGTGTTCTTGAGCAAGACACTTTATTTCACGTTGCTCCAGTCCACTCAGCTGGCAAAAATGAGTTGTACCTGTAATACAAAGGGTCCAGCCTTGTCACACTCTGTGTCACACTGAATCACCCTGAGAACTATGTTAAGGGTATATATGTCTGTGGAGTGCTCAGCCACTTGCACGTTGATCGTATCAGCTGAGACCCTCGTCGTCGTAACCGACGGAGTGCTGCTTTATATCTGTACACACACACACATTTATATATATTTGGTAGGGGTGATGCCAACAAAATGAAAACGTCAGGGCAGTACGAGAGGAGGAAGGGGTGAAGGGTGGTTGGTTGGAGGTGTGGAGTTTCAGGGTTAACAGGAATACAGAGAATAAGAAGGATACTTCATGCGAGGAGGAGGAGGAGGAGAAATAAGACAAAGACTGCAGTGTTTTGTGTGTTTGTCTACGATAAGGAGAGAGCAGAGAAGACAGAGGAGAAAAAGAAGATGAGTGTGGGGGGGTGAGGGGGTGAGAAGGAGAGAGAGAGAGAGAGAGATGGAAGGACTTGCGACAAGATGGAGTCCTGAGTAGAAGACAGGTGGGTGAACTAGGAGAGAGACTAAATACAAAATGCAGATAAAATACACATTACAGGTGTGCGTACATGCATGTGCATGCGTGTGTTTAAATAGAGAAACAAGAAGAAGGCATTGAATAGCGCCAGAGATAATGCCAGGGGATGGGTAATACATCTACCAATATATATATATATATATATATATATATATATATATGGACACACAAACATATATGGACACGCGCACACGCATATGCGAGTGTGTATGTGTGTAGTATATACGTATGTATTAGCTGAGATTACAGTAGAGTTACTGTAGACTCTTGAGTCACTCCTGTAGTGTTTTTCAACAGATAAAAGAATCCTTTATTTGATATATATATATATATATATATATATATATATAGAAAGGGAGGGGGTGAGAGTGAGCATGTGTGTGTGTGTGTGTCTGAGTGCAGACACACACACACACACACACAGTTCTCTACACAGTGAAACCAGGGGAAGAGAAAAGAAGATAAACAAAGATTCTGAATAGAAAAAGTTTTTGATCTAATATTTACACAGGATGACAGGAGCCAAGTGTAAATAATTTCTGGCCCAGTCTCTGTTTCTCTGTCTCTCTCTCTGTCTCC
>NC_068986.1:10128817-10129820 GCF_001194135.2 Octopus bimaculoides | reverse complement strand
CCTGTAGATGACACACACACACGCACACACACACACACACACCTGCACACACACACACACACACACACACACACAGACATCTGCACAATTTCAATGATCTGGGATTTCCTAAGTTGTCTGATGTTATTTTTGCCAAGTGGAAGATGATAAAAACATAACCCTAATGAGGGACCATGAAGTACCAAAATCAGCCACACCTCAGGGCAGCCACTAAAAACACCCTTTAGAAATGGGAGCCAGCTCACACTTTACCAGGAAATGCTCTTTGTCAAGTGTCCCAAGACTGGTGGTGCAACTGTTCTGGTTTCTATTTAGTTTGTGCACCTCTACGTCTATATAATGCAGGGTGGAGGAAGATGATAATAACAATAATAACAATAATAATAATAATAATAATCCTTTCTACCGAAGCCACAAGGCCTGAAATTTTGAGGGAGGAGACTAGTCGATTACATTAACCCCAGTATTTCACTGGTACTCAATTTATCATCCCCCGAAAGGATGAAAGGCAAAGTTGACCTTGGCAGAATTTGAACTCAGAATGCAACAACAAGCGAAATACTGCTAAGCATTTTGCCTGCTGTGTAAAAAAAAAGAACCATAGCCAATGAGGGCTATCCGAGGCGTGGTTATTGTTAGTTGAAAACTTTGTAGCACCAGCATGCTAAAGATAGCAGTCAAAACAACTGAAAACCACAGTTTACACTTGAACACAAGGACGAAACTGTGGTTTTGGCTGCTATCTTTAGCATGCTGGTGCTACAAGTACTACCCTTCATTATTAATATATATATATATATATAGAAGGAGGACTCAGTTATGACGAGAAGGGTCCCAGCTGATAGAATTAACAGAATAGCTTGGTCTTGAAATTAACATGCACACGCTGGGAATTGAACTCACGACCTTATGATTGTGACCAGAATGCCCTAACCACTAAGCCACGTGCCTTCCACATATATATATACATACATACATATATATACATACATACATATATATA
>NC_068986.1:10126089-10127323 GCF_001194135.2 Octopus bimaculoides | reverse complement strand
AGAGTAATGGGGGGGAAAGCTGGTAGGGGGAAGAGAGACAGTCCACCACCTTCTCTTGATCCTTTCCTCCCACTCTTTGGATAGAGGAGGAGGAGGAGGAAGAAGAAGAGAAGATGATAAAAGAGGGTGAGGCAACCCAAGAGGAGGAGACATGTCAGAGCGGTGGGAGTCAAGTAGGAGGAAGGTATGCCGTGAGGGCGGGGAGGGGAGTAGTGTGAGATGAGATGAAGTAAGATCTGAGGAAGGGGGAGGAGGAGGGGAGGAGGAGGAGGAGAGAGAGAGAGAGAGAGAGAGGGACATTTCTTAAGCTACAGCTGTTAGCTTAGCAACAACAATTCCCTGCAACCACCACCCCTACCAAACACACCTCCCTCCATCAGCAGAATGGATACAGAAATAGTCACACACACACACAGCAAAGTCCATGTCTTATATATTATAAGCCATGGCTCATCTCCGTCCCTCTACCTCCACCCTCTACTCAACGTCTCTCACTCACTCTCTCTCTCTCTCACACACATAACTTCCATCCTTCTTTAAACAATGCATCTCACCTATTTTCTCCCAACTTCTCCCTCCCTCCGCTTCTCTCTCATTCTCCCTCTCTCCCTCATCTCTTTAACCTGTAAATTGCAAGCAACTAAAGCCAGTCAGTCAGTCAGTCAGATCTGATAGATGGCAATAGTGAAACATATAGAGAAGGTAAACCACCAAACTATGTGGGAGTGGTCTGTATCAGAGCACACACACACACACACACACACACATACATACATACAAGTATGTGTGTGTATTGTGCATGCGTGAGAAAGATTGTGAGATAACAACAGGTGTGTGTGTGTATGCATCAATATTTTTGGGGTTGTCTTGACAATGTCATACACACTGGGACAAAAGATTCAGCAACTAAGAGGTAACTCGAATGTGGAATCTAAAAACAGAAACAATTCCTATCATAGTAGGTGCCTTAGGAATAATAAAAAAAAATATTCAGACAAATACATAACAAAAGCACCAGGACTAACAAATATATATAACATACAGAAAATTGCACTACTGGGTACTGCACACATCCTACGCAAAATACTTTCAATACAGTAACCATAAGGGCATCACAGCAAACCACAGCACATATCCAAGGCACACAGAGCTGCGCTCGGTAGTGAAGTGAAAGCACGTTATAAAAATAAAACTACTGAATAATAATAATAATAATAATAATAATAATGATAGG
>NC_068986.1:10124344-10125919 GCF_001194135.2 Octopus bimaculoides | reverse complement strand
AATACAAAGACCTGGAAATAGAGGTAACTCGAATCTGGAATCTAGAAACAGAAGCAATTCCTATTATAGTAGGTGCCTTAGGTATAATAAAAAAAAATATTCAGACAAATACATAACAAAAACACCAGGACTTACAAATATATATAACATACAGAAAATTGTACTACAGGGCACTGCACACATCCTACGCAAAACACTTTCAATACAGTAACCATAAGAGCATCACAGCAAACCACAGCACATACCCAAGGCACACAGAGCTGCGCTCGGTAGTGAAGTGAAAGCACGTTATAAAAATAAAACTACTGAATAATAATAATAATAATAATAATAATAATGATAGGGAACTGCCCATATCTTACGTAAAATACTGTCTATGTAATCTCAAAATTTAAAACAAACTCATAATTTTCTTACGTTTTCTTAAACATTCTCTAGAACAATACTACGTACAAAACCAAATGTATTACACCCTAAGCATAACACCAACATGAACTTCTAAGTTGAACTTCTTGAGGTCTCTGGGTGAGACTTGGAGCCAACTTGTACAAAAACAAAGCAAAAGTCAGACATATAATAATAATAATTCTTTCTACAATAGGCACATACTAACAAAACATCCTTATCTAATAGTTTTATCTGAGCCAAATGCTGTGTCTTTACCTGATGTCCAGTGAATGAGTGATACACCCACATGCTCAATCTCAAATTACAAGGTTCGTATTGCAGTTGAGAGAGATTTTGCTTAATTCAAGACTTTTAGATTGAAAATGACTGATTCACACAATGTAGAAGATGTTTTATGATTAAAAACACACCCAGGCTGGTGTCACATAAAAAAAAAAGCATCCAGTACACTCTGTAAAGTGGTTGGCATTAGGAAGGGCATCTGGCCATAGAAACCATTCCAAAACAGGAGATGGGAATAGGATGCAGCTGCTGTCAAACTGTCTGACCCATGCCAGCATGGGAAAGAAGAATAAGTAATGATAGGCAGAGGTGTGACTGTGTGGTACTAAAGTTGCTTCCCAACCGCATGGTTTTGGGTTCTGTTCCACTGTGCAGCACCTTAACTGTCTTCTACTGTAGCCCTGGGGCCAACCAAAGCCTTGTGGGTGGATTTAGTAGATGGAAACAAAGAAAACCATCACACACACACGTGCACACACACACACGTTTGTGTCTCCTTCTCTTGACATTGCACGATAATTACAAATAAGTATCCCTAATGAATGACTCTCGTTAGATTAATCTACAGCAGCAATGAAAGGATTTGGCTAGCCTGGCTGAGAGACAAACCCTAGTTGGAATGTGTGTGTGTGTACACATACTTCTCTGTAACACCACTTTCCCCATCGGCACCACCAGCACTACCATTCCTATCACTAGCATCATTGCTAACTAGCTAACATCACCGTTGCCATGGTGACCATCACCATCCCCACCAATTCAATGTGTATGTTCCCCTCCACCACCACCACCACCACTCCTGCCCTCCACCACATCCGCCTCCACCTCCTATAACTGTCACTGCATCTGATTGTATGCAGGGTTAAAACACTTGTCATCAACATC
>NC_068986.1:10119095-10123873 GCF_001194135.2 Octopus bimaculoides | reverse complement strand
AGCAAGGTTCACTTTGCCTTTCACCCTTTTCCTTTTGAAGATGATAAAATAAACAACACCAATCAAACACTAGGGGGTCAATGTGATTGATTTCCATGCTTCTGCAAAATGTCAGGCTTTGTGCCTTAGAGAAGAAAGAATTACTACCACAAGCACCCTGCCCCACCCGCATTTTATGGCCTGCCCCAACCTTGGTGGAATGTCATCATCATCATCATCATCATCATTTAACATCCATTGTCTATGTTGGTATGGGTTGGACGGTTTGACCAGGGCTGGTAAGCTGGAAGGCTGCACCAGGCTCCATTCTAACTTGACATGGTTTCTACGGCTGGAAGCCCTTCCTAACACCAACCACTCCGAGGGGTTTAATGGGTGCTTTTACCTGCCACCGGCATGGGTGCCATTTACGTGACACTGGTATCTGCCATGACTGTGATTTTGCTCAGCTTGATGGGTCTTCTTCTCAAGCAAGACAAAGGTGTCGGTCATTGCTTCTGTGAGGCCTAACATGTGAAAGGAACGTATGGAATGAATTTGATGGGTTATTGTGAAATGTATCATCACCTTTTACCATCGTGCTCCACTCCACCCCAAAAAAACATTAAACAACTCTGGAAGGGCAAAGAAGGTATTTAAAAACAAAACTGGCATCACACACATATAACATGACCACCACCACTAATACAAGCCTATGCATACACTGAAAGAGACAATCCAATTACAACTATTTTGTTAGACAAGTGGGTTGGTGGATGTTTGTATAGGTGCCTGTGTGGTTGTGTGGTAAGGAGTTTGCTTCTCAACCACATGGTTCCGGGTTCAGTCCCCCGCACAGCATTCTATGACAATTTATATACATTATCCGCTTTTACTCTTTTACTTGTTTCAGTCTTTTGACTGTGGCCATGCTGGAGCACTGCCTTTCATCGAGCAAATCGACCCCAGGACTTATTCTTTAGAAGCCTAGTACTTATTCTATCGGTATCTTTTGTTACGGGGACATAAACACGTTACGGGGACATAAACACACCAGCATCGGTTGTCAAGCGATGTTGGGGGGACAAACACAGACACACAAACACATACACACATACATATATATATATATATATACATATATATACGACGGGCTTCTTTCAGTTTCCGTCTACCAAATCCACTCACAAGGCTTTGGTTGGCTTGAGGCTATAGTAGAAGACACTTGCCCAAGATGCCAAGCAGTGGGACTGAACCCGGGACCATGTGGTTGGTAAGCAAGCTACTTACCACACAGCCACTCCTACGCCTATCCTGTGTATCTTTCTTATTTAAGCCGGTTAGGATGTGATTTGAAGGCGATTTGGCTGCTATTTCTAGTAAGTGAAATGACCATGTGGAGGTGTATGTCACTGGTTCATAGCCTTACCAATTGTTGGTGATGCCATGCCAGTCTTTCACACACACACCCACCTCTCTCTACCCCCTCTACACACACTAGTGAAGTTTGATGGCAGCAGCTGAATCGTCTCACCATTACTAGATTACAATAAGTGATAAAGTTTTACTTGGATAAAGAAGCTCACAGGGGAGTTGAACAATGTGTGTGTGAGTGTGTGTGTATGCACGTGTGTGTGTGTGTTGACATGAGCTCTGATGCTGAAAAGTGAGATGCTTTGCTTGACCCAAAACCAAACTAAATCTGGTATCTTCCTGAAGATTCTTGAGAAGGCCACATAGAATCATCACCATTATCATCATCATCATCATTGTCGTTTGATGTCTGGCGTCCATGCTGGCAAGGGTTGCACAGTTTGGCAGATGCTAGCAAGCCAGACAGCCGTAAAGAGTCCAGCTGCTTGTTTTGGATGGGTTTCTATGGCAAGACGCCCTCCCTAATGCCAACCAATTTACAGACTGTACTGGGTGCTTTTTTATGTAGGACCAGGAAAAGAGCAATAATATTTGAGTGGACTTTGAAAGATGTGTAACTCAAATAGAAACAACATTCATCATCCTCACCACCCTCACCACCATTGTTTCTCATCCACCCACCCACCCCCCGCTTCTACAGGTCAGACAGAAGCAGATTCTCTACAGCTGGATGCCCTTGCTGTTGCCAACTCTCACCTGTTTCCCCATGGAAATAAACAACCTTGTTTGTATGACAGTGATGCTCATTTACAACCACCATTTGACGTCGAAACAAGGATAAGGCACCCAGCACACTCCCTAGAGTGGCTGGCATTAGGAAGGGCATCCAGTCATAGAAACTGTGACAAAACAGACATTGGAACACGATGCAGTCCTCAGCTCCATTGGATCTTGTCAAACTGTTCTAGCTCAAAACCAGCCTGAGACGTGGACATTAAATGATGACGATGACGATGACAATGTACCAGTGGTTTTCATTATACTGGCAATCTGGGTTCAAATTGGGATCAGTGATCCAATTTCCATCCTTGCAGGAACAATAAAACAAGTCATGCGCAGGGTGGGGGAGGAGAGTTCAAATCATATGCCACCACCACCACCACCACCACAACCACCCCCATTCTATTATCTATCTATTCCCTCCCCCCCCCACTGCAAATTTGTGTGACCTTGTGCTAATATGTGAGAACTCATTTTCAACAACAACTGCTAAAATGCAACAACTATCATCATCATCATCATCATCATCATCACCACCACCATGAACTGAATCAAAACAAACATCCTCCACACTAGAGAGAAAGAGGAAAGAAGAGGCAATTTTCATCAGAGCACAGTCCCAGCATTTAAAGTATGAAGTCAGCATCACGACCACTACCATGACTATCAATTACTCCAACCACCACCACCACCACCACCATCATCATCATCATTAACAGTGCTACCATGGCAATTATTCTCCAGTACAACATCATTAACTCCATCCTTAATAACGACAGATGCTCTTGTATAATAATGCAGCAGCAACAGGGATAATGAGATGATAGTAGACAATAATAATGATAATAATAGTAATGACAATATTAATAATAATGATAATGATGGTAATGATAATGATGATGATGGTAATGATGATGATGATGATGATGATGATGATGATGACAATAATAATAGTTTGGTTTAGAAGATGGGCTGCAGCAAATATTCTGCTCAATACCACAGATTTGCTTGTCAGTTGTTTAACCTGAACCAGTTGAACCTGTCCCTTGGTGGCTGACGATATGTGCATCTCTGATCGCGAGCAGAACTAGTGGGGGAGCATCATAGCCATGTGTTGAGAGGAATTCTTTGGGGTTTGAATAATTTACCTCTGGAAACTTGGGCATTTCATTCAGGGACCTTTTGAGCGGGATGGGTTACTTGAGCTGAAGAAAATTCTAACTGGGTCCCATCTGCAAGGTCATGCACTATTTATCTTGATATGAGATCACCATGTCGTGCACATATGGTTGTGATGCATGTGCCTGGTGTCCCCTTATCAGACGGGTAGTCATGATGGGTATACTGAGCTTTGCACATTTGTACCCCAGTGTCACTTTGATGGCATGCACTGCTCTCCCACTCAATAATAAGAATCCTTTCTACTATAGGCACAAGGCCTGAAATTTAGGGAAGTGGGGTAATTGATTTCATTGACCCCTGTGCATAACTGGTACTTATTTCATTGACCCTACAAGGATGAAAGTACATACATACATACAGTTAATTCGAGGAAGTTATATCCTCATTAGGGATTATATAATCCAAGATATTCCACTGGTTAACCTCCATCATATAATGCGAAAGTCACTGGTATACGTTAGAGATTATTAAAATTAAACATTATCAATATCGAAGGAAAAGAAAATGGAGAAAAAAAATGGATGTATGAATAATTTACTTGTATGTTATAAAATGTTGAAAGTTTCTTTTAAAAAATATAACAGCACAAATCAATTGATTACAAGTTGTAAAGCTTAAAAAAAAAAGAAAGAAAAGAACCTACATACATAACATCAAGTTGATCAGAAATTCTAAATTTGGTTAAATGCTAAGAAAGGTATCATATTCTAACTATTATGGGGGTAGGACCTCTTCAGGGTTATTATGAGCTTTTAGAACTTAGGTTATCATTTTTCTTTTGAAGGAAGCATAATAATAATAATAATAATAATAATAAAATAATATATACATATACGAGGGTGAGTCAAAAAGTAATGCCATTTTGTTTAGGACAGGTATAATTATCCACACAGGAACATGTATCATACATCAAAATGAAGCTGGTCCTCTGTGGATCACATCCTTACTTCTCAACATAGTCACCATTTCTCTCAATAGCAATGTTCCACCTTCGAATGAGAGCATGTATCCCTGCCTTGTAAAATTCTGTTGACTGTTCTTTGAGCCACTTCTTCACTACCTCCACACTCACCAGATTTAGCCCCTTCAGACTATCATCTCTTCGACACCACGAAAGAGGGTTTGAGAGGCAAACTTTATTCTAGTGACGAGGAAGTGAAAACTGTAGTGAAGAAGTAGCTCAAAGAACAGTCAACAGAATTTTACGGGGTAGGGATACAATCTCTCATTCGAAGGTGGAACATTGCTATTGAGAGAAACGGTGACTATGTTGAGAAGTAGGGGTGTGATCCACAGAGGACCAGCTTCATTTTGATGTATGATACATGTTCCTGTGTTGGTAATTATACCTGTCCTAAACAAAATGGCATTACTTTTTGACTCACCCTCGTATATATATATTCTTTCTGTGTTTCTTTCTGTGAAAGAGTGTAGGCTCGAAACGTTATAGACTTTTTCAATTC
>NC_068986.1:10113625-10119085 GCF_001194135.2 Octopus bimaculoides | reverse complement strand
TATATATATATATATATATGCATATATAGGTACAGGATGTAATCAACTGTGAAAACAACATGAAATACGTAGGTAAAACGAGTTAAATACATAAACAACGAGAGAAAAAAAACGGAAAACAGGACAAGTAAACACAGAGAAACAACCCTTCATCAGTTGTCGGCTGCCTATCTACTCCTCATTTCAAGCAGCACACACACACACACATATACTATCATTATTACCTTCATCATTTCACAGTTGCATTCCCACACCAACATGTGTTGAACAGTTCATCATAGTCCAACTCAGTTCTTCTTTGGGGGTCCTGTCACCCTTCTCTTGTTTATACATTCAATTTTTAGAATGATTTCTCCAGCTAGATGCTGTCCCCTTTACTGAATGCATTTTATTGTGACACAAGCACTAGTGAGGTTGTCTCATCCCCAAAAGCACTTTGGGGCCTTTTCTATTCCTACGCTGTCTCTAATCATTCACCAATCCCTTAAAGAGAAACCAGAAACATTTCATAATGGCCCCAGCCCTTGAGAAATTATCTTGTTCCTACCAAGACTAAAATAGTCAAGAACTAAAATAGTTCTCTCTGTTTTTTCACCGAAATTAGTGTCATGTGTCATCATTAGCAAGACAAGTCAGGTGGTTTCTTTTCCCTGTTGCTGTAAACGATTCACCTTTCTTTTCCAGTAACGGTGTAAGGCAGCGGCCTGGGTGAGGGAGATGGAAGAGTAAAAAGTGAGAAGAAAGAGAGTGACAGGCAAGGGAGAGAGAGTGAGGGTGTGATAGGGAGCTACATGACAGTTGGAGATAGTATGGAGATAGGATAGACTGCAGAGAGAGAGAGAGAGAGCAAAGAGAAGGCAAGAGGATGATAGAGAGTAAGATAGGAAAACCAAAGTGAGAGGAGTGGGAGGGTGACGGGTGAGAGGGTAAAGAGTGACAGTGACAGGCAGCAGCTATATGAGGATTGTTGGTAAGGAGATTGGATAGAAACAGCTGGAGTGGCAAGCTGGGAAGAAATGTGAGTGATTGAAGGAAAAGTAGCCGCTAGAAGTGGGAGTGAAGGGAGAAAATGAGTGATGACTGACAACAATGAGTGATAAATGAGGACTGAATGTGAGAGAGGGTGATGGATAGCTATAAGCAATGCATGATGAAAACAGAATGAGAATGATGGATCTCAATAAGAAGCTATGAGGGCAGGAAGGGGATCTTTCAGAGAAGGTATATCAAAACTAGAAGTATCTGTTTGGCAATTTTTATTAAAAAGTTTTGTTTGTTTAATTTTTTTTTTAGTTGAATCGCTTATATTTATTTATTTTTTGAGTATGTATGTGTTTATGTGTGCTAATCTGTCTATGTAAATCTAAGTATGTGTTTATGTATATATATATATAACACATTGAAATCGAGTTAAATTGGACGTGAAACTCAGCTTGCGAAGACTTATTGGGGCAAGCGAAAGCGAATTTGTGATGGCACCTGTGCCCAGCATCGCCATTCTGGCACTTGTGCCCGCGGCATGTGTAAGGTCTTTCGAGTGAGATCGTTGCCAGTGTCCCTGGACTGGCTCTTGTACGGGTGGCACATAAAATACACCATTTTGAACGTGGCCGTTGCCAGTACCGTCTGACTGGCCTTCGTGCGGGTGACACGTAAAAGCACCCACTACACTCTCGGAGTGGTTGGCGTTAGGAAGGGCATCCAGCCGTAGAAACTCTGCCAAATCAGATTGGAGCCTGGTGTAGCCATCTGGTTTCACCAGTACTCAGTCAAATCGTCCAACCCATGCTAGCATGGAAAACGGACGTTAAACGACGATGATGATGATCCATCCATACACAAAAAATACATAAACATTAAGCGATTCAGCTGAAAAACAAAATTTTAAGGAAATTGCCAAAGAAATACTTTCAGTTTTGACATACTTTCTCCGAAAGATCACCAGCAGGAAAAGTGGGGGGGGGAGATTACTTGCAAAAAGACATGGTGATGCTTAGGGAAAGAAAAATGAAGGTATGGAAGAGTTGAATTTAGACAGATCCAATGTAATTCCATCCCTCATAACACTGCCAGTGAGATAGAAGAGAGACAGATTGATAATCGAGACACATTTAGTAGAAAGTATGGGGTGAGAGAGAAAGAGAGAGAGAGAGAGAGAGAGAGAGAGAGAGAGAGAAAGAGAGAAAGAGTATATCTGACATCTCACTTCTCTTTTAGCACCGCCACCCCCTCCCCACATTGTTTCTTACATTTCCGCCATTATCTTCTAGTCTTTCCAGATAAGATTTTCAGCTTTTGGGCTTATATATTGGTCAACTCTACCTTTTCACACCCCTGGAACCATACTCTATTTATTTGTTGAGAGCAGAACGAAGCACTCAGACCAAGGTGCTACGCAATGGAACTGAACTCAGAGCCATGCGGTTGGGAAGCCAACACACACAGCTTGATAGAGAAGACGTGTGTGTAAATACGTACACAGTGAGCGTGTTTGGATTGAAGTTTGCATTGGCTTATGTACTCAAGCACACACACACACACACACACACACATTCTTCAACACGTACAAAAACATAGGAAAAACACAAACGCTGGTGGTGGTATGCTGTTATTAACGTTTTATTGTGATCAATGTAATCGTTATCCGTGGGGCTTAGCATTGACCAAACAAACGGAACAAATAATAATGAAAAGGAAGAAAAAAAAGGACAAACGATGCCCCAAATGGTGATGCAGAGAGAGAGAGAGAGAGAGAAAGAGAGAGTAATAAGAGAGAATGGGGGGGGGAGATGATGGAAGAAAGAAGAAAATGTACACTGCAATATATATGTGTGTGAAAGAGAGAGAGAGAGACAGAGAGAAGCAACGAGAGAAGGTTACATACCGGTGAAGGAAGATATTGATAGTAAGAGAGTGAGATTGCAAATAATCGATGAGCAGGAAGAAAGACGTGAAAAGGCAGAGAGAGAGAGAGAGAGAGAGAGCAGAAAAATGGAGAGAAAAAAAGAATGAATGAGAGAGGGAGACAGAGATGAACAGACAGACTGACAGCTAGATAGAGAGATATAATCGTGTGTGTGTGTCTATTTCTCACTAGGCCTGCAAAAAGGGGGCAGTGCCCATAGCTGTCGCAGGCTTTCCTTAATAATCACATTAATACACACACACACACACACACACACACACATTTATGTTCATATTATTCTTAAGTATACATATATGAAAGTAACTTGGAAGTTTCGGCCAATTAAGCCATTGTCGGACGATGGTGTATGATGTAAAACTGTTTTTTAGTATAACAGAGAATAAAAACAAACATTAATACACACACACACACACACACACACACAAATTCAGACATCAAAGACACACACACACACACACACGAAATAAAAAGCTGAAGAGACGAGAAAGCAAAACTAAAGACGAAAATATACCTTCAACAAAGACAATAAATAAACATTTTCTACAAAAAAAAAAGACTTTCTTATTCAGGATATAAAAAAAAAGATGAATGTTGTTCTTTTTATAGAAAAGACACAGTTACTATCATCATCATCATCATCGTTGTCATCGTCAATAACATTATTATTATTATTATTATTATTATTATTATTAGCAGTAATATTATTATAGTAATTATTATTATTATTATTACCTGCGTCACGAACAGTCATCAGAGGGAGGTCACGGAGCCACAGAATTCTGAGCTGGGTGTGTGTGTTGTGATGTTATTGTTATCGAGTTTAGTTTCTTGTTTTTTCCTTTTTTCTTTTTCTTTTTTTCGGTTGATGTATATAGTTTTTGTCGAGTCTTAACAAGAAACAAACGGGTTGTTTAAAAAAAACAACCCAAAGGAATCCGCCTCGTTATATATATATATACATACATACATACATACACCCGTTGAAAGAAACTCGTCTCTGTGTGTGTATATTTATATATATGTACACACACACACACCTATATATATATATATATATATATATATATGTATATATATGGATGTATATGTGTGTAGGTATGTATGGGTGTATATGTATATGTCTAGATATGTATATATGATAAACCGTATGTTTATGTTACAGACGTGGCACTATGAAAGAATAATAACGACTCGTTTGTGATTATAATGAATAATGAATAACAAAGTAAAAAGAAAGTGAAAAAACAAAACGGACAAAAATAAAACTAAGAGTTCGGATGGCGGTGGTGACTACGGCGACATCAGACTGACAAGAATGGATGAAGAGGAGGGATGAAAGTATGTACTGCCTCCCACCTCTCTCTCACTCTCTCTCTCTCTCTCTCTCTCTCTTTATCATCTTTCAGCTTCCCTCTCTCTCTCTCTTTATCTCTATCAACTTTCAGCCTCTCCCTCTCCGGTACCTTAGCTTCAACCTCTCTATTTCTATCATCTTTCAGCTTCCCCCTCTCTCTCTTTATCTCTCATCTTTCAGCCTCCTCCCCCTCTCTATCATGCCTTAGCTTTATCGTCCTTCAGTCTCCCCCTTTCACCCTATCATCCCTCAGCCTCCTGCCCCCCCCTCTCTCTCTCTATCGTCCCTTCAGTTTAACATCTTTCGTTCTCACACCAATCCCTGGCTCTCTTCCCTCCGAATAATAATAATAACAATAACAATAATAATAATAATCGTCATCGTCATCGTGGTCGTAATAATTAACGTGGAATTTTGGCTGAATTGCTGCAGTTTAATAATGTCGATAATGATGGAAGCTAATGACGACGATGGTGATGATGATGACGACAACAATAACGTTTTGTGTTGTTGTTGTTGTTGGTGGTGGTGGTGGTGAGGAAACATTGGTATTGGTGTTGAAGGTGGTGAGGACAACAAATCATAGGATGGCGATGACGATGCTGATGATGATGACGGTGGTGACGATGATGTTACTGGTGATGCTGGTGGGATGTCACCAGCCTCACAATACGCACCTGATAAACTGTCCACTTGGCGGCTGCTGCTGCTGCTGTTGTCGTTGGCATGGCAACAGGTAGGTGACAGTCGAAATCCCAGCTTTGTTTTCTTACCCCATCATACACCAACCTCTCTCTCTCTCTCTCTCTCTCTCTCTCTCTCTCTCTCTCTCTCTCTCCCACATCGCGAAGATACGTTTACATGCATAGAAAAAACAGTCCATTGACAGTTATAAACACACACACACACACACACACAGATATAGGATTCATTGGAATCTCGGTGCATCGACACGTAGGACGCCAGAAGTGGCTAGGAACCACAGCACAAGAACACAAGGTAAAACTGTATGAACTAGTAGTGTACTGTGGAGAACCGTAGATATGGCTGAGGGTTGGTTCTAGGTGCAGTAGTGGCTGTGCGGTAAGTAGCTTGCTTTCCAACCACATGGTCCCGGGTTCAGTCCCACTGCGTGGAACTTTGGGCAAGAGTCCTTTACTATAACCTCGGACCGACCAAA
>NC_068986.1:10109905-10112257 GCF_001194135.2 Octopus bimaculoides | reverse complement strand
ATATATATATTAATATTTAGCAGAAGCAACAGAGTGACTCAAGGTCCGAGAGTTCCGTGCGTAGGCACTTCTGCTGCATATTGAAAATATAGATATAGTCTCATATTTTGAGTTCGATTTCTCCTGTTTGCATCAGCATTCCTGTATATATTTAATGTCCGGCACAAATGAAGCTTTCTCTTCGCTTTGCGTTAGTCGTCATCGCGAGCAAGTTAAAAATGTATTTTGAATTATATTCACTGAAATGTGGTCGTTTTAAAGGAATGTTTTTTCAAAAAGAAAAAACAACAGAAAAAGTTCGAATAATGAGAGAGAGGGGGGGAAGGCAGCACATCTGTGTAGCGGAGAGAGAGAGAGATAGATTTAAAGAAAGAAAGATATTTTCCCATTGATTTTACTCACCTTTTAAGAATATACAAATAAGATGAATAAATAAATAAATAAATAAATAAAATAATCAGCATCACAAACGCCCGCTGCCGCCATCCGCATCACCACCACCACCGCGATCATCATCATCATCATCATCGTCATAACAAGTCATGGACACCTTCATCACATCCACCAGCGTTATCTCATAACCGCCTTCGCCACTATCACAGTCACCGCTGTCATCATCATCATCATCATCATCATCATCATATCCACCATTATTGTCACTGCTACAATCACATCACCACCACCATCATGATCACCATCATCATCATCATCATCATCATCACCATCGCCACGTCATTCCACAGCAAGAACCGGATGAAGGAATGTGAACAAAACTGTTCTATTTTCGGATGACCACTATTTTCTCATGCTTTCTCTTTCTCCCTTTCTCTCTCCCTCCTCCCATCACCACCTCAGATCGACAAATGAACTTTGTACAGGGACAGTTCTTCCACCTTCCCATGTCATCGCCAATATTATTCAGGGGGGAGCTTTTTTTTTTCTTCTTTTCTCTTTGTTTTTTGTTTATATTCTTGTCCCTCACCCATTTATTTCTTTTCCCTGTTTTTGGTTTCCATCTCTTATCGCGCGTGCGCACGAGAGAGAGAGAACACAGGTGAATATATATTCATATATACACATACACACACACACGCATGACTATACATATACACGTGTTTATGTGTTATACATGTATGTGTGTGCGAAGGGGATGTTTCTATGTGGCCTGCTTGTTTGTTGCACCTTGTTTACCATTTGTCCATGTTCTTTTGCCACGTCATGTACCCAGTTATGTATCTATATGTACATGTGGATGAAGGTATATACATACATGTACATATATATGCATATACTCATATTGTTTATATATATATATATATATATGAGAGAGAGAGAGAGAAAGACAGAGAGAGAAAGAAAGAGAAGGCAGAAGTTTAGAAGGCATGATTATATAAGAGACCGCGCCCCCTCTTAAAAACAACAAAGTGTTCCCATCATTAAAAAAAAGGTCAACAATGAAATATATTGGAAGAGAAAATGTAAAAACAAAAGGAATTTCAGGTAAATAGTAGTGGGAGAGGTGGGAGGAGAGAGACTTAAGAAGTAGCACAGTAAAGGAGGAGGTGGAGGAAGGTTTAGCGAGTAGTGTAATAGGAAGGGAGGAGGAGGAGGAGAGACAAATACAATGATACAGGAAGGAGGTAGGATGAGGAGAAGATGGAGGGAGTAGCAACAAAAACAAAAAGGACTGAGTGACGATGCTGAGGAGGAGGGGGAGGAAATGATGACGAAGGAGAACGAATAATGATGAGGAAAAACGAAACGAGGAAGACGATGAATAAAAGAAAGAGAGAGAGGTAAAAAGATGGAAGATGGTTGAGAAGTGACAATGACAAAGGAAGGAAAAAATATCAGACGGTTGTGGAGGATGAGAGGAAGGTGTGTGTGTGTGTGTGTGTGTGAATAAATGCGTGATAAAATGTCGGCAGCGATGTTTAAAATTATAGTTCTAACCCTCAATGGTGGCTCACCGTTGAGGACAGATAGAAAGACCCGGCAAGACTTCCTTTTGTACCCCACACCAAAAAAAAAAACCACCCCTTTCTCTTTTTCTCTTTTACTTGTTTCAGTCATTTGACTGTGGCCATGCTGGAGCACCGCCTATAGTCGAGTAAATCGACCCCAGAACTTATTCTTTGGATGCCTAGTACTTATTCTATCGGTGTCTTTTGCCGAACCGCTAAGTTACGGGGACGTAAACACACCACCATCGGTTGTCAAGCGATGTTGGGGGGACAAACACAGACACACATACACAGACATACATATATATGACTGCTATTTCTAAATTTTCAGTATGTTGGAGAAGCAACTCAATGCTAATCCCTGTATATTTATGATGATGATATATAT
>NC_068986.1:10107755-10109240 GCF_001194135.2 Octopus bimaculoides | reverse complement strand
GAAAATAGGTGGGGACGGGTGGAAGTCTTTCCTAGAAAGACCCCGTTGGTACTGTGGTTTCTATGGAAGACGACAGCAAGGCAGTGGGTTTCAACGATTTTGTTTGCCCTATGGACGCCTTTTGATTCCTAATTTATTCGATGTATAAAAAAAAAAGAAATTTTATATTTTTATAACTAAATATCATGAGGAATTGTATTTAAAAAATTGTTAAAATCTTTTGCTTTTTTGTAGAAATATAACCAATTTATTGCAGATAAATTTTAACAACAAAATCTTGTGTGGACCTCATTGAGAATCATTGCAGTAGAACTAAAGATATTTTGGAGTTCTGTTCCAATGCATTCTTAGTTCAAGTCCCTCCTCTGCTACCCGTTCTTATATCTGTCATTTAGCAAAGTTCACTATTTTTCTTTTTTATATCATGCAGTTGTGAACAGAGATGACCGGGGATCCAAAGTGCCAGAAGATCTTAGATGTCCAGCGATCCAAAGCGTCTGGAAATCCAAGGAGGTGCTTAGAAATCCAAAGAAGGGCCCGGAAATCCGAGAAGGAACTCAGAGGTTCAAGGAGTGTTCCAGAGATCCACGAACCCCCCCCCCCCGGAAATCCAAGAACAAATTTAGAGATCCAAGGAGGGTCCAGAGATCCAAAGAGGGGCCCCGTAAGTCCTGAATGTGTGGAACCGGCCCAACTCCCTTCTCTGTAGGGTCCGAAAGTAACTCCGTTGAACCTTACACAATTTCTCACGATGGCCACGGCAAAGTTTCCATTAGTTACTGCATTTTTCTTTTCTTTAAGACAATAGGGTGGTGAATTTGAAGGGGATCTAGTTGCTATTTCTAGCATATCAAGTTAACACATAGGGGGTGCCCGCATCGATTTATGATTAAATAACAAAACTTCAACACAATGGCAAAAACAATTATTTTATGCGAAGGGGACCTGTATATAAGTCAAGAAGGAAACCACATTTATTGCCTAGAGACACCTTCCATTCCTATTTGACTCTACAGAAGAATCTCCATAGCTATTTGATAGATATAAAAAATCCCATTGAATTTTTATGATTAAATGTTATTAGGAATTATATAAAAAAATGTTCGATATTTAAGAGATGAGGAATTATGTACACTATTTACATTTGACGGATATTTGTCCTCATCTTGTTTGTTGTTAACACATTTCGGCTGATATACCCTCCAGCCTTCATCAGGTGTCTTGGGGAAATTTTGAACCTGGGTTCTCATTCCTAAGGTATTTTTCGATATTATTATTATTATTATTATTATTATTATTATTATTATTATTATTATTATTATTCAGGTCACTGCCTGGAAGCGAACTCGGAATCTTGGGGTTAGTAGCCCGAGCTCTTAACCACTATGTCATATGCCCAGGCAGTGACCTGAATAATAACAACAACAACAACAACAACATTGAAAAATACCTTAGGAATGAGAACCCAGGTTCGAAATTTCCCCA
>NC_068986.1:10099308-10099976 GCF_001194135.2 Octopus bimaculoides | reverse complement strand
CGTAAAAGAAATACGGCTTAGGTATCGTATGGGACTGACATTGAAGTCAGCTCATGTAATATATAATGAAGATAGATAAAATTACTCACTTGAGAAACAACAGCAACAACAGAATGAAACATCTGTCGAGATGCAATAATGGAGTGGATGAGTTTGTGCAAGGTTTCAAGCTAAGTCCACTCCTATCTGATATCATCGTTCCCGTTTCTACAATGCGTTGCTGAATGTATTAAGCAATAAACGAAAGGCAGCAGGAACCATTCATCTCTCAAAGCCACAATTTCACTGAACCAAAACCTTATTTCACTGTGCTGAAGTGTCAACATGCACAGTAGGAATACTGATAGGAAATTAGTTAATCGCGAACACAATTACTTCCTGTTGTGCCTGGGGTGAGTCATTCTCTTTTTTGTGCCTTATAATTTAACAAACTCACCGATAAAATTTCCACTTATTTTTCTAAAATTTTCGTTGCGTCTTGCAACATTTTCAGTGGAAATTTTACCGGTGAGTGTGTTAAATTATAAGGCACAAAAAGAAAATGACTCTCCCCAGACACAACAGAATATGCTTCAACACACGAACTCACATAAAGAATCTTGCAAACCAAATCCCAAAACGAAACAATTACTTTCTTTTTCTTCTTTTAGCTAGAAACTAACACATAC
>NC_068986.1:10096013-10097193 GCF_001194135.2 Octopus bimaculoides | reverse complement strand
GATCTGTAATATCAACATCATTAGCTGAAATTATATCCTTAAGTGCAAGGCGGATTTTACCAATTATTTTCAGGTTTTGGTTAGAATTGCGAATTTTGGGGAGAGTGTCGCGTTCATTCATACTAGTTCATTCATACTAGTTTCTTTAATTTTCTTTAATTATTATTATTATTATTATTATTATTATTATTATTATTATTGAGTGAGAGAGCAGTCCATGCCATCAGAGTGACGTTCGGCCACAAATATAGCCCAATATACCCATATTGACTACCCGTCTGATAAGGGTACACAAGGCGCATACATCACAACCATATGTGCACGAAATGGGTGATCTCATATCAAGATAAACAGTGCATGACCTTGCAGGTGGGGCCCAGTGAGAATTTCTTCAGGTCGAGTAGCCCATCCCGCACAAAAGGTCCCTGAATAAGGGTTGTCTAAAGATGATAAACGAAACACCCATGTCTCCAGAGGTGAACTATTCAAATCCCAAAGAATTTCTCTGAATGTTCCCCCCATTACGATCAGAGATGCATATATCGTCAGCCACCAAGAAACATGCTCAACTGCTTAAGCTGAGGCAACTGACAAATGTATTATTGAGCAGAATATTTCCTGTAGCCTATCTTTTACAGCGTGCGCGTGTGTGTGCATGATGAAGAGTGGCCATATAACGGCACCACATTCCGGATGAGTGTCTTCTACAGCCAAAATTTAATCAGGGACCGCTTCCGGCAATATATTTTGGATGGGTTTAAATTACTTGGACCTTTCCCTAGAAAAGACCAAATAATTTAAATCTGATATCAAGACTGTTAGGACTAACACTCTCAATCACAATTCTTTGGAACCCTGAATCTCGAAGCAGATTTGTCTAATCAAACTTTCTATCTTTAAGCTGCTTATATCTCTCTATTCACTTATTCAGGTATGTATTCACAGATGCACGGATAAATGTATAGATGTATATATGAATCTGTATATGTATGTGTGTGCGTGTATGCGCGGGCGCATGAATGTGTGCGTGTATATATTATATATATCTGTGTGTATCAATGTGTGCATGTGAATATATATTATATGTATCTGTGTCTGCATTAATGTGTGTGTGTGTGTGTGTGCGTGTATGTATATATATATATACATATATATATACATATATATATATATATATATA
>NC_068986.1:10094531-10095093 GCF_001194135.2 Octopus bimaculoides | reverse complement strand
GGGGAGGGGGCCAGTCGATTAAATCGACCCCAGTACACAACTGATACTTAATTTATCGACCCCGAAAGGATGAAAGGCAAAGTCGACCTCGGCGGAATTTGAACTCAGAATGTAAAGACAGACGAAATACCACTAAGCATTTCGCCCGGCGTGCTAACGATACTGCCTAATAATAATATTCTATGAGTACGTACAGAATCATAATGATTTGTTTTAACCTCAATACGCTAATGAATTGCAAAGGAGGGACCTTACTTTTCTGTAGGTTAACTGTCAAACCAACTCACTTTTATTTACCTGGTTTTCGGGGTTTCCGGAGTGGACGCGACCAGAGTGCAGTTATTAGTATATACAGTAGCATAATGATTTGTTCGAACCGCAATACGCTAATGACCTGCAAACTTTTTGATATTGAGTCGATCATTCTCATGTCGGTAACTAATGGTAACTTCCGCATCCCTTTCCATCCTCGCATATAAAAGCTGAGGTTTTCAAGAAAGGGGAAAAAGGTAGCGAGGAGAAACTTGGCAAATACCATATATGTAACCTCGTGGGCATCGGT
>NC_068986.1:10087419-10089919 GCF_001194135.2 Octopus bimaculoides | reverse complement strand
GTTAATCGATGATATCGATCTGCAGTACTTAGTTGTTATGTTATTTTAACGACCTTGAAAGGATAAAAGGCAAATTTGACTTCACCGGGGTTTGAACTCAGAACGTAAATTCCCGGAGGAAAACTCACGAAGCAATTTGTCCGACGCGCTAATGATTCTGCCAGGGTAATATATTTATTAACTTAATTTTTCCGTAATTAATTTGATGAAACTAATTAAATCAACTCAATTTTTTTTTTCTTTAATTAGCTTTAAATTAAATTCTCTTTGAAACGCTCTGACAGAAGGACAGCGACAGTGTCTCGATGTGGTCACTTGTACGAGAAATAGCAGCCAAGCCTTTCTTAGACGATACATTACCGTCTTTAAAAAGGAAGGACACATTGAAAAATGTAGTCGAAAGGTAGACTATGCCTGAAAATAGCAGGATGGTCATGTTTAGATTGCCTTTGATAATAAATCTACTCAATTATGTCTGACCTAGTGTTTAACGACAACATCTCACACGTAAAACCAATAGGCTTTATCTGCTTCAGTCATTAGACTGCGGCCATGCTGGGACACCGCCTTCAAGAATTTTAGCCAAATGAATCGACCCCAGTACTTTTTTTTAAGCCTGGTACTTATTCTATCGGCCTATTTTGCTGAACCGCTTAGTTATGAGAACGTAAACGAACCAACGCTGGTTGTCAAGGTGTTGGGGGCACACACACACACATATATATATATATATATATAAACTCGGTACTCTGTCGACTTGGAGTGCCGATCCCTAAAGGACCAAAAACATACAGTTAAACATAAACGAGCAACTACTTACTGAATCTACCAAATCATTGGCTCTTTTGTCACTCTCAGAATTGCTTAACTTGACGAAGACATCACTACATTATTTAACAAATAACGTTTTAGTCGTCATTCCTTTTTTTTAAATCAGGGGTCCTCAACCCTTTTTTACCCGTGGACCCTTTTGAATCGTATATTGTTCGGATGGACACTCATAGCCATTCAATGTTTAACAAAACCCTATTGTATTTTCTTTTTAATTAGTTAGGAATTGTGTTTTTAAAAATGTTAAAATATTTCTTGTATTGTACACAAATTTTAACAAAATCTTATATGGACCCCCCCCCCCCCAAGGACCATATGGACTCCTAAGAGTTATGTGGATCCCTAACCGTCATATGGACCCATCGGAGATCCACTGCTCTGAATCTTGCATCGCTTTATTGATGAGACTTGGCCATGGCGTAAACAAAGAAGAGACAGTCTAAACACATACTATGGCGTCCGTCTTCTCCCTAATATCTCTACGTTCATTCTGTCTTGACATGGACAGTTGATGACGCAGCCATGGCGGACGTGATAAGGCGTGGCTTAGGCACTTTTTGATACTTTTAACCGGCATCGGAATTTTTTTTTCCTCTGTTCAATTAACAGCCCCGCTGTTAATGATGTCGCCAAACAAAACATATTTAGAAAACAGTAATATTTTCATAACTGTCTTAAAAGGAGGAATAAATAGTAACAACAAGAGGTAAACATCATAAATTTGTGCGTACACGTACGTGTGTGTGTGTGTGTGTGTGTGTGTTTATCCTGTTGGGATTGGTTGAAAGTTGCTCAGTTTCGCTAACAAAAGGTTACTATCTCGGGTTATATATATATGCTTACATTCATATATATATATATATATATAGATGTGTGTGTGTATATATTTATATATTCGTGCAAGTATTGATTTGTGTGTGTGTGTGTTGATATAAGCATAGTTTGTGCCTGTCCTAGAAAAGAGTGAAGGAAGAAAAGGAACAAGTGAACAAGAAATCAGCAGCAAACGCAGTCACATAAACAGGAGCCTTGAGTCAACATGTTTTTAAAGAAATGAATTGAATGATCCCATAAACTCCACATTCCGTAATGGTTCCCACGCCTAGCGAGGCAAACGTGTTCGTTTGAATCAGTAAAAACGAAGGCAAGAGTTGAAGACGAGATGGCGCAAAAACTATCACACAAACATTTCACAGAGCAAACATAAGAAAAGGAGATGAAAGTCTACATCCCATTTCTGATGAAAAGAAACTCACTCAACATATATTCTCAATAGGAACAGAGCCATTTAAGCGGCGACGGCGGCTTCCAAGGTGATAGTGTACCCGGCTACACCAGACTAGATTTATAGATATATAACAAATCGACGGTTGTTTGATATCTCTTGACTTACATATAGCTTGTGTGTGTATGTATAATGCACACACACACACATATATGTGAGTGTCCATCCATCTCCATCTGTCTTTCTCTCACACACACACACACACACACACACACACACACACACACACAGTCCCCCAAAAGTGCCTGAAATTTTAATAAGTTTGTTTCAATTACTTTTTTGTAATTTACAAGACATGATGTTTTCACACCTAACGTATCCACGCGCGCGCAAACATTATATGTGTGTGTGTGTGTGTGTGGAGACGCAATGGCCCAGTGGTTA
>NC_068986.1:10082289-10087221 GCF_001194135.2 Octopus bimaculoides | reverse complement strand
ATATATATACATACATATATATTGCTAAGGTATCGTGAATTTAAAACAGAACAACGCCCTTTTTTTATTTCTGGGTCACCCTGTGTGCGTGTCTATGCGCGTGCACACACACACACACACACACACACACATACATATTTAAAACTTGTAATGAAAACACCTCTATAAGTTAGTTTATCTTTTTATCAAGGGGTTTTTCCCCCCATCTTTCCGCATGAGCATTTTTTTCTTTTTTTCAGTTTGTTTGGAACTGTACAATTACCGTGTCTGTGAACGATGCTTCTTGACCATGATAGCCGGATTTTTAGAATAAAGCGATTTCGGAATAAAAGGAAAGCAACATGCGCCTACACCTCTTCGTCCAGAAGATGAGACCGTGAAAATCTGGAAACATTGATGAAAGATTCAGGATACCTCTGTTATTCCATGTAAACTCCAAGGGCTCAAGCGGGAACATGGAAACACACATACAAACTTCATAAAAAGAAGAAGCTAAAACATGTCTAAAAATAAAATGTACCTTATGTCTGTGTTTCACATTTATTTATATAAAATATATATAATTATATTATATGTGTATATATATCATACATATCTATTACATATTGTACATACAGGCGCGAGTGTGGCTGCATGGTAAGTAGCTTGCTTCCCAACCACATGGTTCAGTCTCACAGCATGGCACCTTGTGAGTGGATATGGTAGATGGAAACTGTATGTGTGTGTGTGTGTGCCTGTGTTTGTGCCTGCCACCGCTTGACAACCAGTGTTGGTGTGTTTACGTCCCTGTAACTTAGCAGTCCGGCAGAAGAGAACCGGTAGAATATATACCGGGCTTAAGAAAAAAATTACCGGGGTCGATTCATTCGACTAAAAATTCTTGAAGGCGGTGCTCCAGGATGGCTGCAGTCTAATGAGTGAAACAAGTAAAAGATATATATGTACAATATATTCTGCTCACAGCATTATGAAGGCAACCATTGCTGTTGTAAAAATAAAGAAATATAGAACCCGGTTAAATAGAGTTGGGTGTACGGGTAGCCTAAGAAAATTAACTGGAATTTTGCTAAACACACAAAGTATGGAGTCGAGGAGCAAGGTGCCGCAGCGAAGCAGAATCGAAATGAAAGACATGTGATTGCTAGGCAAGCAGCTACGCATGCACCGACTGTAGAGAAACAATTTGCGAAAATTGTTGAGGTTCAAATCGAAAATAATGAAAAGACACGAGAAACTAACGCGTTTTCAAGATTTTGCAGACTTTCTGCCAGAGACTGAATATAACTGGAGTTACGTGTTCTCTTCTTAAAACAGATATTTATTTAAATACTCGGTTCCGTACAGGATGTAGCGACCCTGCCAATGAAAATCCACCGAGGTACATACTGTGTGACATCACAAAGCCATTTATTAAGTGTGTGTGTGTGTGTACTTAGTGTAGCTGCTGATAAACGAAGTAGGTTTACAGGCAGAGAACAGATTAAAAACCAAGAGTTGTACACTGATCAAACATGGCGGTCCATTAGATAACATATCAGGGAAGGATAAAGATAGGCGTTTTCAAATCACATTTTTAAAAATACCTGGAAATGTTGATAAGAAAAATGAAGAGCCTCAAATCCAGTGTCTCGGTGCACATAAACATGGAATAAGGAAATCAGATAAAGAAGGGGTGATATATATTATTATAAGTGTTTTTTTACTGAGATAAATATTACCTGAAAGCAATGATTTAAAATAAATCCCTGACATCATATATATTGGTTAATTTCAGTTAAACCCTGAAGAGGAGATATAACAGAACGTGATGTTTATGCTGTTCTCAATCGTATTAAATTGCTGTAAAATGCGTTAAAAATTACCCTTTACAGTTATTTATTTACTGCAGTAATGTTTTTAAAAAACCAGTTACGTCACCGTTTGTGACCAGAAATATCCATCAATATATGAGTGTACTTATTTATTTTCAGGATAAAAAGGAACGGAAATTGCGACATTCATACGGTTTGTGACTTTACCACAAGAATTATCGAGTTATTTAAAACAATTACAACCAAGAGTTAGTCGCGGGTTCGGTTCGTGAAGAGGTTCATCCTGTAACCCTTTGCAAATACATACCGTTCATAACAGATTTTTTTTTTTTTTTTTCAATGGGGTGATTGGTGATTTAGTCAAGTGAACTGACTCCAATATATAGCCGGTTGTTTAGTTTATGGAGACTCTCAAGGAAATGAAAAACAAACAATGCACGAATCCTGTCGAGGCCAACTTTGCCATTCATTCTTTTCAGGAACGATAAAATGAAGTACCATTCAAGTACTGGAGGTTATGCAATCGACTGGCCTCTTTACCTAAACTGACCAGATTTAAAAGGGATGAAGACAGACACTTTCCTCTTTGGTCAAGCCCCGCCACCACCATTAATCTCTTCAAGTTCCACTTGAAAAGGAAAGTGAGGGCGGACAAAGGAAGTACTGACTCCCAGCAAATAGGCTGAAAGGTGGGTGAATATACCAAGGATGATCCGTGTGAACGGTCCCAATCTAATCACGTGCCTATAGATTGAAGGAGAGCAACATGTACAACAAGGCACTTGCTTTCGTGGTCAAGGTGACCTTGTTTTCTTTTGTAAGTTAATCCCACGAATGACCCCCGGAAGTCTATCTTTTCTAAGGGAATGCATCACAACCATATGTGCGCGACATAGTGTTCTCATATCAAGATATTATTATTATTATTATTATTATTACTATTATTATTATTATTATTATAAAGAAGGCGGCGAGTTGGCAGAATGGTTAGCACACTGGACGAAATGCTTAGCGGTGATTCGTCCATCTTTACGTTCTGAGTTCAAATCTTGCCGTGGTCAACTTTGCCTTTCATCTTTTCAGTGTCGATAAAATAAGTACCAGTTGATCACTGGGGTGGATGTAATCGACTTACCCCGCCCCCGAAATTGCTGGCCTTGTGCCAAAATTTGAAACCATAATTATTATACACGGAAATCGTTGATAAAATGCGAGCTATTGCATAAATAATTACTAAGTTTGGTGAGAAGGAGAGAGAGAGAGAAAGAGAGAAAGAGAGAGAAACTGAAGGAAAAGACTGCAGTCTTAAAAAAATAAAGCAGATGGCTACATCTGCTTAAATACAATCAAAGCAACTCAGCAGAACATATCGATAAGATGTTTATAAATATTTCCATCCTGAAGCTATTCGATATAACACCGCAGTTGGGTGTAACTGTCTCACCGGTTGTTGACCTATATATATCTATATCTATATATATATATATAAATATATCAATATATATTTACGAGTCTGTTTTACATAACAGTCTCGCCCAACATTTAAAATATCTCTATTAGAAGACAAACCTGAGTAGAGAGAAGAAACAACACTGCGTAGAAAGGCCAAGCTTAAAAGCAATTCGCTTTTCTCAAGGATATATAATTACAGAGTGTAATTTGTGGGCAAAGAAAACCAGTTATGGTCGAATAGCAATATTAGTCGAGTTTTTTCAGAGGCTGACAGAGTAGCACAACGGATAATGACATAGGTCATTTTCTTTATTTTTTTCTCGTTTAATTTGGAATTGTGGAAGTTTTGTATAGCTTAGAGTCTCCCGAAGGACAGATATAATGATTGCTAAGTGTTTCGTTTTATAGCCATTATGTACTATAAGCCATATTTATAGGTTTATTATTCAAAACTGGTTCTTTAGCATCACCAAAGTAACGAGCGGCGAGCATTATAAGATCGCCGCTAAAAATAGCAGCGAAATCTTCTTCAAATTCGTACACTGTCTTGTTATATAAAGACAAGAGTACAATAAAGGCATGATGGTTATGGATGGGTCGACCGAATGCCTTTAGATCAATTCAATGCAGGTTGAAGCAAACAACCACATCTAGTGTATGAGTGTATTTAACGCGAGTTCACTCCCAGCCCACGTTTTGCCCGTAACCATTGACTTGAACCATAAGCGTTCAGGCTTGGCATCAGCCGCATTAATCTCACCAGTCTGGGAGAGTTTGCAAATATAAAAGGCACTTCCGATACCCTTCTCCCTGAATGAACTTAACTTACAATTGTTATTATTATTATTATTATTATTATTATTATTAAAGCCATACCAACTTTGAAAAATTTTTTGTCAAAGGGTTAATTCCTAACCATTTTAGGTACCTTCTGTCTTTTATTATCAATGTAATAGCAACATTAACAATGTAATTTGGCAAATGGGCTATTAGAATATTGTCAATAACTACAATGAAATAGCAATATTTTAATGGTTGTTCTTTTTTTAAGCCTGACTGCATTTTAAAATTTGTAAAAATATTTAAAAATCAATAGCAAATTTCTTTTTTCCAAGCGAAATTACCATTTTATTAATTTTTTTCACAATTTTTGTTTTAGAAATATAGGGTGGGGCATTAAAGAAGGAGCGAGGGTAAAGAGAAACGTAAGACAATCCAAGTTTAATGTTTGTTTAGTTGCGATTGAATAAGCTGGAGGGTTTAAGAGTTTATCGTCTCAGAGAAAAACAGAAACGAAACAAATTATCCAAAATGGCGACAAGGCATTTACTGAGGGGAGGAGCCAACCAAAACACGGCATAGAATATAATGTACTTACTTTGATCTTGTGTGGATGCATCAGGACTTTTTTTCCGATTGAAATCTAAAATGAGAAGAAAAAAGAAAAAAAAAACAGGAAGAAATTAAAACTAAATCACATTAAATCCAACGGAATACATCAAACTAAAGCTAATTACGGTAAGACAACATCAAACAAGGGATCATATTACAACCTGCAGCAAGTCCTGTTCTCTTGTTTATATAACAACGTCCTGGTGGACAACAGGAAATTGGACAAAACTTATATATATGTATAT
Source organism: Octopus bimaculoides (assembly GCF_001194135.2). Lineage (NCBI taxonomy): Eukaryota > Metazoa > Mollusca > Cephalopoda > Octopoda > Octopodidae > Octopus > Octopus bimaculoides. Next base: position 10,082,321 of record NC_068986.1, on the reverse strand, counting down.
ATATATATATATATATATATATATATATATAT
>NC_068986.1:10081655-10082012 GCF_001194135.2 Octopus bimaculoides | reverse complement strand
ATATATATATATATAATTGCGCGCGTATGCCTGTATGTGTGCGCATATGTAGTAGCGAGTGGAGGCACAATGGCCCAGTGGTTAGGGCAGCGGACTCACGTGTGTGGGATCGCGGTTTCGATTCCCAAACCGGGCGTTGTGAGTGTTTATTGAGCGGAAACACCTAAAGCTCTACGAGGCTCCGGCAGGAGATTGTGGTGAACCCTGCTCTACTCTTTCACCACAACTTTCTCTCACTCTTATTTCCTGTTTCTGTTGTGCCTGTAATCCAAAAGGTCAGCCTTGTCACACTGTGTCACGCTGAATATTCCGAGAACTACGTTAAGGGTACACGTGTCTGTGGAGTGCTCAGCCACT
>NC_068986.1:10079466-10081555 GCF_001194135.2 Octopus bimaculoides | reverse complement strand
ATATATATATACACACATATATATACATATATATATATACATACATACATGCATACACACACGCGCGCGTGCGTGCGTGCGTGCGTGCGTGTGAGGTGAATCGTTCTGTACTAAATCAAATTTGATGTTTGTTACCTTCAACCTATCCCAAAAGAATTGACAAACGGTTACACACACACACACACACGTTTGTATGCTTCTATCGAGAGTGAAGTGCTAACTTATATTACACACACACACACCAACACACAGTCCTGTCACAGCGTCTTCGACTAACTGCTGCTACTACGACTCCTGCTGCTATTACCACTCACTGCAACCAGGTAACGATGCTTCTACGTGGCCAGTCTACCTGCTAAAAATATCAACCTAATCTCACCACCACCACCACCAAATATAAAACCCTACCCACTTACAAGACGATATTAAGTCAATGTCATCCGAGATGCTTTGTATCTGAATAGATTTGAGGGTCACGGATGGGACGCCCTTTTATCCTTGGTTAGCTTGATCAAGGCTGACCTAAACTTCAAAAACAAGGGCTACAATGATATACATATCGCTATGAATCACGTCAGTTAAGTTGACAAAATTCCACGAATTGTTTTTTTTCTTTTTTTTTCCTTAAATTTTTCTTAATTTATCAAAAACGAGGTTAACACGCTGAATAAAAAAAACCTGCATGTGTGTGTGTGTAGGGGGTTAGCCTAAAGTGGAAATACCGTCACTGGGGGAGTGCACGCTCCCCTCCCACACACACACACACACACACGGCTGTTTACCGTTGAACCAATATACAAGGTGTTGTTAGGCGTGGCCCTCACGTAGAGAATAAATATTACAATGCATCTCGGGAATGCAGAGAAAGAGAGAGAGAAGTAGTAGCAGATAAAAATCTCTTTCTCCAGCAGTGATCGATGTTCAAACATTCCCAGTATTTTTTATACTTCGGGACGGTCATTTTTTTTTCATTTTTTTTTTGCCAAATAAACACACGCACTGTATATATTCGTTCTTCACTTCAGCTTTATTACAGTTCTTGTCGTTCTTTTATAGGTATGGTTGTGTGATGAGAAGCTTGCTTCCCAACCATATGGTTCTGATTTCATTCCCGTCGCGTGGTACTTTGGGCAAGTGCTTTATGCTATAGCCTCAGGAGTGAAGTTGGTAGACGGAAACTGAAAGAAGCTCGTCGTATGTGTGTGTGTGTGTGTGTGTGTGGTGTGTGGTGGTGGTAGTGGTGGTGTGTGTGTGTGTCCTGTCACTGCCTGACAATCGATGTTGGTGTTTCCCATAACTTAGCGGTTCAGCAAAAGTGATTAACAGAATATGTACTAGGCTTAATAAAAAAAAATACTAGGGTCGATTCATTCGACTAGAAATTGAAGATGGTGCCCCAGGGTGGCCGCAGTCCAATAACTGAAATAATATTACAGACAGACAGACAGACAGACAGACATTACACACACACATGGCTGTACAATATTTGTGAGTCTGTATGTAGACACATATACCCAGACCTAACTAGACATACAGACAGACATGGTTTGTGGATCGATGTTTGTTCATATTTAATCCACGGAAACGCAGCCCTGGTTTAAGATGTCTCCTGGAAACTAACAGCTGTGCTTGCGTCATTCTCAATCACTTCCTTTGCCATTCATTAACATTGATACAGACAAACCGGCTTGTTGCAAATAAGCCATTAGAGAGACCAGACAAACCGAGACAAAGTCTATATACGTTGGCACTACATACCGTCATAAATAATACTCTCTATCTCTCTGTCTCTCTCTCATATATATATATATATATATATATATATAATTTTCTTTTATTTGTTTCAGTCATTTGACTGTGGCCATGCTGGAGCACCACCTTTTAGTCGAGCAAATCGACCCCAGGACTTATTTTTTGTAAGCCTAGTACTTATTCTATCGGTGTCTTTTACTGACCCGCTAAGTCACGGGGACATAAACACACCAGCATCGATTGTCAAGTGATGTTAGGTGGACAAACACACGCACGCACGCACACACACACACACACACACACACATATATATATATATATATATACGACGGGCTTC
>NC_068986.1:10076157-10079089 GCF_001194135.2 Octopus bimaculoides | reverse complement strand
ATGTTAGGTGGACAAACACACGCACGCACGCACACACACACACACACACACACACATATATATATATATATATATATATATAATTATCCTTCGTTTGTTGTTTGTTGTTATTCATTTGATTGTGTGTGTAGGGAGAAAAGGGAATAGATGTGATTATCTTGACGGAATTAAAACCATCATTCACACAAAATGAAGGACTCGATACGTTTGAATATGGAGTAAAACATAAATCGAGAGACTGACAACAGCAGAAAATTTTTGAAATCAATTTGCCCAAGTTTATGTCACTAATGAGAAAGTGACGTGTGGGGGGGGGGGTCACCTGGCTTCGAAACTCCATTTGTCGTTCGACAATGAGCATTCAGTTGTTCAGTCCACTAAATTACCTCCTCCTGAATTATCCTCTTAGTAGCCGAGTACTCCACAGATGCATGTACTGTTAACGTAATTCTCGGGCAGAAACAGGGCGACAAGGTTGTGCCTTTTGAGTTACAGATATAATCCATTCGATGGGCTTCCATTCAGTTTCCATCTCAAGATATAGATCGTCCCAAAATTTCAATCTCAAGATATAGAACGACCCAAAATTGACATCGGCTCAAGATGTCATACGATAAGATCGAATCTGGAACCGCGACGTTACGAAGCAAATCTCTTAACCATTCTGCTATATTGCGCCGACATCATAAAATTGAGGGGAAATTATAATTCTTGGCTGTCAATTAGCACATCACACAAGATCTTGACGCGCAGGATTACATAATGTATGGATTGCATAGCATTGTATGCGATATGGAATAAATAATATGGTCAGTTTACAAAAACAATTGTAATGCCATTTGCCAGCAACCAGGATTAAAATCTTTAATTTAGAGATTTCTGATATAGTCAAACATTACATATATTCAAATAAACCATTGAATTGTTTCTAAGATCTGATAAGTTGTCATGTTTATCTCGAAGAAGATACATGGCGATGATGAAGTATCCATTCTGTTCCCTGAAGACCTCTTAACTAAGACACTCGAAAGCAAAGCACGCCAATAGTTTTTGAAAAGCACAAAAGACAGACTGGAGGTTTTACTGAACTTTATATTAAGGTTGGCCACGGAGAATAAGTGGTATTTAGTAGAGCCCTCATCGACATTTTCAAGTTCCGCTTGAAAAAGGTGGAAAGGGAAGTACTATACTTCAATGCTCCTCAAAGTGGTGGTCCACAAGCCATCAGCTGCCGGTATGCGACGAGTTTCCAGAAAAGAAAGAAACATTATAAAGCGCTTATGTAATATTGTATTATTTGTTTACAAAATAAATATAAGATAAAAAAGAAATTGTCAACTTTTATTATATATATATATATATATATATATATATAAATTGTTTACAGTATAATTTAATATTACTAAGAAATATTACTGGACCCTGGCACATTGGAGAAAAAAAAACTGTCGGTACACCACATCAGTTAGTTTGAGAAGCGCTGAATTATTGAAAGGTGAGCAAAAACAGCAAATATGGCACGAGTGGATAGTCCCGCTCTGAGTATAAACCTGTGAGTCGGAGAACAGACATTGGGGAGGGCATTTGCCCTTGGTGTTCAGGAAGATCTTGGATGGTGGAGTTCTTCGATTAGCCCCCGAGATCCTATCAGGAAGACTGCATCACTGTCTTCCTTTTATTTTCTAAACTGATGTCGGCCCCTTATGCTGCTTTTCTTTTGTTAATATTGTATACTACGCACAATTGTTTTCTTTAATTTCTTTTCTTTCTAATCATGCCACTGTGTATATCTCCACACTTTATGTCCATCTTTGAATTATCCCTTCACCAGTCTCCCTTCTGGCAAATAAAAGAAATAATAATAATCCTTATTATTATTATCATAGTAGGAAAAGTGCACCATGATGACAAGCCGGAAATGGCAGTGCATTGTTGCAAGTGGAGGAGGAGGAGGAGGACTGCCAATCATCATCACCTACCACAGCTACTACCACCACCACCACTATAACCCGTGTATAGACATCTGCAAGCCAGATGATGTGATATGTGTACTCAAGACACGACAGAAACGCACACACGCACACATATAAGAGAGTGAATGAGTGACAGAAAGGGAGAGGGTGTCATGAGGTCCATTATAGTCGAAAGGTCAATGGAAAAATATATATTGCAGATAATATAGACACATCTTTTGTCTTTCCTCTTTTACTTGTTTCAGTCATTAGACTGCAGCCATGCTGGGGCACCACCTTGGAGAATTTTAGTTGAACGAATCGACCCTGGTACTTATTTTTTAAAGCCTGGTATTTATTCGATCGGTCTCTTTTGCTGAAATGCTAGATAACGAGGAAGAAAACAAACCAACACCAGCTGTCAAGCAGTGTAATGGGGGACAAACAGATGCAAACACAGACACACACACATATACGTGTGTGCGTCTGTACGACGGGCTTCTCTCAGTTTCCATCTACCAAATCTACTCACAAGGCTTTGGTCGGCCCAAGGAAGAGTAGAAGACACTTGCCCAAGGTGCTATGCAGTGGGACTGAACCTAGAATCATGTGGTTGGGGAGTAAACTAAATACAGAGCCACGCCTGCGCCTTATATATATATATATATATATATATATATAATTATTACAAATTAAAAGGGTAAAGGATTATCAATTTATTAATTAATAAATCAATTAATAATTAATAATTTTTACCAAGCCCATCGGTATGAAAGCACCTGCCTATCGCCATTATATACAAACTATCTTCTCACTATTATATATAAACAAGCGCGGGCGTAGTAGAAAACATCTTTCCTTGTCATCACGTGATTGATTATTATTTGAAGCGGCAACTACTGCTTCGTACCGTTCCCGCCAGAACGCAAACTGACCAACCGTGGGCCCTAATAAGGTCACGTGATAGAGTATTTTTCTGA
>NC_068986.1:10072737-10076141 GCF_001194135.2 Octopus bimaculoides | reverse complement strand
AAATACAGAGCCACGCCTGCGCCTTATATATATATATATATATATATATATATATATTAAACAAGACTTTGTAGTTCCGGCCAACTAAACCATCATCGGATTCCGATGTATTGAAGTTAATTTTGGCTCTATATAATTTCCGTTGGGTTAGAATCTTCCTTAGTGGGTTCCAGTGGTGTGGTAAATTAGGTTTTTAGGGTCTGTTGTTATGAAGAAGGGTTTCGAAGAATTTTTTATTAAATGTTATTGTTTAGAATTTATTCATTTATGTAGAGTTTTGTAAGTGATATAATGCTAAGATTGATTTCAATGCATCGCACTCTGCAAATGGCGTAACTGGCCGAGACTTCGAAGTCACTTTCTATAATATTTTTATTTAAGAATAATAAATTTGGACTCTACAAAAGTATAAAATAACTCATCAGATTCATGTAAAACTTTTATTTTTCATTTTAACAACAAACACACACACACACACACACACACAAACATATATATATATATTTTTAAAAAAATGAAGATAAGGAAGTTAATTGTTTATTATTAAGAAATTAGTCGTCTTCGCTTTATGGCTGTATATATGTATATACACCTTTGTTCTGAGTTCAATTATCCTGTTTGCATCACCAGACATACACACGCACACACATCATCAAAACTACGCAAAAACCTCATACATACATATACACACACACACACTTTACACACATATATATACACACACACACACATATATATATATATACACACATATATACACACACACATATATATATACACACATATATATATATATACACACACACACATATATATACACACACACACATACACATATATATATACACACACATATATATACACACACACATATATATATTTCATGTCCCGCCCGCGCATGGCGAATGCCCTCTTTTCCGTTTCTGCATGATGTAACAGACAAACGGTTTTCAAGGTTATCATATTTCGATAGAGTCACATGAATCGTCGTCGGTCGATCTGAGGACGACCATTACTACACCACGGCTTGAGGTGGGTGGCAGGCTTAACGATGAGGAAAAAATAAAAAAGATTTTGTTTTTTAACGCTGTAGTTGATCTGCTCCAGTCTGGCCAGAACTATTTACGTTATTAATAAAGTTTAAGAAAATTAGTCTTGTAAAATTGAGTCAAACAAAATAAACAGTGTGTGTATATATGTATGTATGTATGCGTTTACGAGTGTGTACGTATTCATTTGAGAGACGAATTTTGTGTGTGTGTGTGTGTGTGTGTGTGTGTGTATGAGTATATGCATATATACGTACAGGTATGTGCATACCTACGTCTACCTGTATATATAGGTGCATATCTGGGTACAGGACATTGCAAACAAAACGTAGACAAGAAAATAATAATAACCAGAGTACAGAAAACACGCAGGCCACACACATGCATGTATGTAAATATGTGATTGACAACAGAATAAAACTGGATATATAAATCTGTTCTCATTATTAATTTGTGTCCGCCGAGGTCGACTTAGCCTTTCATCCTTTTGCATACTGGTACTAATCGATCTAATTGACTGGCCCTCTCCACCAAAACTTCGGGCCTTGTGCCTAGAGTAGAAAAGATTATTTGTGTGTGTGTGTGGCGTCGTTGTGTGATCAAAAATGTGCTTCCCAAGCACATGGTTCCGGGTTCAGTCCCGCTGCGTGCCACCTTGGTCAAATGCCTTCTTGTTTTCTATTATAGCCCAGGGTCAGCTAAAGCCTTGTGAATGGATTTGGTAGATGGAAACTGTAAGAAGCCTGCCGTGTCTGTACCCCATCACAGCTTGACAACCGGAGTCGGTTTGTTTACATCCCTGTAACTAGCGGTTCAGCGATAGAGACAAGCAGAATAAACATCAGACTTAGAGAGTGATTGTTGGGATCGGTCTGTTCGACTTAACCATTCAATGAGTTGCCCCAGCGTGGCCACAGTCTAGGTAGAGATAAGTTCAAAAGATAAAAAGTGGATGGATGGAACATCGGGAGGAGGACATGTATAGACTTGAGTGAAAGCGGGGGTAGCAAAAACAAAAGGAGTAAGAGAAGTAGAGAGTGAAAGTGAGAGATATAAAAGGAAAGAGGGAGAGGGAGGAAATATATGATGGTGAGAGAGAGAGGCGAAAAAGAAGTGAGAGGGAGAGAGGGGAAGTTAAAGAGTTACTTGGGAGAAAGCGACTGGAATTTGAGGGGAGGTAGAGAGGAGGAGAAAGAGTAAGAGATACGAGGTACGATTAATAGAGTTAAAAGCTAGAGGGAGGAGGAGGAAAGAGAGTGGGAGAACAGCAGAGAGAAGGCAGATAGAAAGACAAATAAGAGAGGGAGGGAGGGAGGGATGGAGGGATGAGAAATAATCACGGAGTAAAAGATAATGACAGGAACATATATGAAGAAACAAAAGGGAGTGGGTTGAGGGGGAGAGAGGCAGAAAGGATATAGAAAAGGTGAGAGTGACAGAGCGTAACTGATGGAGATGGAGAGAGGGTGAGAGTCTAATAGTTAGGTGGTGGAAGAGAAAGCGTGTAAGAGATGAAGAAACAGAGTAAAGAAGAAAGAGAGAGAGAGAGAGAGAGAACAGTAGATAAAAAGAGTCAGAGAGAATAGGGGAGAAAAAGAAAGAAAGAAGAAAGCGAAAAGCCATGTAGTTAAGATTTGAGCAAGGTAAGATTTGAAGTGAATACAGACGGACGGACGGATAACAGCTATTAAGTAGAGTTATCTATTGCTGAATCATCCTTTAATTATTGACTTGGCAGTTGTTGTTCTTATATTATCGCTTGGTTGAGGTGTCAGACGACACTCTGACGACGACGGCTTCTTCATATTGGAACCAAAAATAATAAAACGACAGTGAGGAAATGGCGGACAGAAAAGAGTACAAATAAAATCGGTTTTTCTTTTTCTTTTTCCTCCCTTATCAATACGTGGTCCAACTGTAGTTTGTGATTACGAGTAAGGATCTTTGGGGGTTTGACGAGCAACATTTTTAACGTGAAATAACTTCGAATACAAAATTTTTTATCTATTCTATGCCACAAAATATACAAGTATACGAAGTTTGAAAGTGTTTCGGTACCAAAAACACTACATAAAAAAATGTTGCCCGTCAAACCCCAAAGATCCACGAGTAAATTCAATGACCCACGATCTAGTAAGCCCAGCAATATTGGTAAAAAGGAACCACCGTTTCAGATTTCTGGTGGTGGAGATAGGCGATCTTTAAGTTTAGGGCATCGCTTTCACGTTCGTTAATGGCTCAATGATAAAATTAAAAGAAAAGTGCTGAAACAGTGGTTCTCAAGCAGGGTCCATATGACCCTCGGAGGTCCATACGACCCTCGGAGATCCATATGACCCTCGGAGATCCATATGA
>NC_068986.1:10070663-10072121 GCF_001194135.2 Octopus bimaculoides | reverse complement strand
ATATATATATACGACGGGCTTCTTTCAGTTTTCGTCTACCAAATCCACTCACAAGGCTTTGGTCGGCCCGAGGCTATAGTAGAAGACACTTGCCCAAGGTGCCACGCAGTGGGACTGAACCTGGAACCATGTGGTTGGTAAGCAAGCTACTTACCACACAGCCACTCCTGCGCCTAATATTAATTGTAAAAATATAACAGGATTTTAAAAACATCGAATGGCTAGAAGGAACCAGTAGAGTAGAATAGGAAACAAACAAAAATAGGTAAAAAAAAAAGGGGGGGGCTAAAAAAAAACACTGTGCAAAGATAGTTGAGTGGTTTCCAGTATATGACTGGTATTTGTGCTATCGATATCGGAGAGATAAAAGAGGGAATCAAATGACTGATGTCACTTGAACCAAGAGCAGTGATTCCCATCCTGTGGTCCACGGACTCCTGGTGGTCCGCAAAGGTAGCACTGGCAGTCCGTGAACTAAATTCAAAATTCCATACACACATACACACACAAACACAAAAGGATAGGCATATCAAAAGGGCTCCGTGGGAAAACTCATTTAAATGAAAGGGGTCCTTGGTAACGAGAAGGTTAGGAACCACTGACCCAGTGTAAAAGAAGGGATTAAGAACCTCGGCCTTTCCATCACCTTAATCTCATTATCATCATTAACTAAGAAGGGAGAAGCAAGTTCTGGATTTAACTCCTTTTGAGTTGGACCTTCAAAATTACACATTACAGTGTTAAAAATAAACGAGGGACACTTTGAACATTAGAATCTTAGAAATTAAATGCAATGTCCATGGCTGGAACGCTTTGATCTTAAGTCCAGTTGATTTGGAGCTAAGCACTTCTACTAACCACACACAGCTCTTTCCTAAAAATTTGCAGCTTCGCAACAGAAATTATCCAAAATTGCAGCAGATTGGTAGTTTGACCATCGGCCAAGTTGCCTTGTGGTACTCAATACTGCCCTTTTCTGAGTTCAGTTTTATCCGCTCATCTTTTGCTTTTCATTCTTCCCTCAGCAATAACATAAAGCACATGCACACAAACGGTTGATTTCATCAACTCCACACCACACCCCGCCAACTTTTTTGTCTTTCGTCCCAACAAATTCATGACTTTGTGCTAAAATAAGAAATCGTGTCTATTTTAATTTACTCGTTTCGAGAACAACTCGTTGTGTCCTTGAGCAAGACACTTTATTTCACGTTGCTCCAGTCCACTTAGCTGGCAAAAAGGAGTAGTAATTCAAAGGGCCAGCCTTGTTACATTCCCTGTCACGCTGAATCTCCCTGAGAACCATGCTAAGGCTATGCGTGTCTGTGTAGTACTCAGCCACTTCCACGTTAATTTCACAAGTAGGCTGTTCTGTTCATCGGATCAGCTGGAACACTCGTCATCGTAACCAACGGAGTGCCATTAGTGTGTGTGTGTGTGTGTGTGTGTGTGTGTGTG
>NC_068986.1:10067199-10069736 GCF_001194135.2 Octopus bimaculoides | reverse complement strand
ATATATATATATATATATATAATGTTTAATTCCAAGTATTAAGGAGTCCGGTTGGCAAGTGGAGGTGCAACGAGTCTGTGGATTTGGTGGAATCGTTAAGTTTCCAACAAAATGCCTCGCTGTGTCTCTTCCGTCTCTTTGCATTCTGAGTTCGAACTCAGAACGCAAACTGGCTATGTTTGAAGATATTCAGCAAACGAAAGATAGCGATGTTAAAGTGGAAAGTTTCCAGTCAGGAATCGAAATTGTATCTCAAAATAATTCACTCTAATACCACGGCACTCACCTAGCGACTATAATAAACAATTTTTTTTTCTTCACAAGCCGTCACTCAACTGCATCTCATTGTTATCGCTGTGGGGAATCATAAATTTAAACACTATTCTAAACCATGGAGGTGACCCCTAAATTTTGGCTTGTAAAACTTAAAAGGCACCGAACAATTATAATTTTGAAGAACCTGCTACGAAACATGCCTAAACCACATGAATTTTCATGTGACTTGAGTTCTAGATTGATTTCTAAAACGGTCTCAAATTCTAGGCGGAGGAATAAACGATCTTATAGACCCTAATACCTGACTGATACAATTTTATCGACCATCCTGACCCGCACAGCCGCTTCCGAAAGATAAAAGGCAAAAATTTATGTGGTAAGGATTCGTACGCAAAACGTCAAGAGGCGTCACTAAGTACTACAAAGTTTTTCGTTTAGTGACTTTGAGATTGTGAAAAATAAAACCTTCCAAAGTTGAGAGAATTGGTTTGAAAGTTTAAGGGTCAAAGGCTGAGTTCTTAACCCTTTCGAATTCAGATTACTCTGTCAAATGCAATGCTTCTGCACATTATTATGGAATAATCATGGATTATCTTGTAGCTTGGAGATTTCAATGATGCGATTACTTTTAGAATGACACTGCAGGGTAGGTGGAAGAGGCTGGCTCTGGTCAGTTTTAACAAGCAATAGGGAGAATATTTGGGGTGGATATGACCGGTTTAAATGTTAGAGGGTTGGGGATATATTTACTGATTAAAATAAAATATTATGCACGAGGAAGAGGACTTGTGACGAAGACCATGGAAGAGTAAAATCAATCCGGTCACATATATATATATATATAATATATATATATATAAACATAGGGTAAAAAATCATATATTAATTAATATCGATTTATTACCAGGAAGCTAGCACATTTAAAGAATCAAAGAGATTCAGAAACAATATCTGCGATCTCAGGGGATTAAAGTATATTTTTATATATAACGTTGACCACGAAAGTGGACATTTAATGTGCTAGCACATTAAATGTCCACTTTAGTGGTCAACGTTATAGATAGATAGATAGATAGATAGATAGATAGATAGATAAAAATATACAGATGTGATTTTTATACATTCGTTACAAATATTTTGTCTAAATTCAAGGTCGATTATCGATGTTAAGCTCCACGTTAGCCCGGATCGAGTGGCCCTATGCTTACAGGCTTTCCTACCGTCACCACAATGTTCGATGCCGTAACGATTCGGTCAATGCACTAGAAAGGAATAATGACAATTTCGAAGTTAAGCACCACGCATCCCAAGAATTTTATTTATTTTTAGGGAGCGGGGTGTATAAGAAAGATTATTGTCGAATTAATGGACTCTATGGCACCGACCTTTAAGATAAAAAAAAATAATAATAATAAAGTGACTTCAGCAGGATTTGAACTCCGAAAGTAAAGCAGAAAGTAAAACGTCACTACACACACACACACACACACACACACACAAGTAGTGAGACAAAGATTTGTCTTCTCTTTTGTTTTACTTGTTTCAGCCATTAAACTACGGTCATGCTGGGGCACCACCTTAAAGGGTTTTAGTCGAAGAAGCCTAAACTAGAATTTACTCTTTTAAACCTGGTGCTTATTTTATCAGTCTTTTTCGAACCGCTAAGTTACAGGGGCGTAAACATATCAATACCAGTTATCAAGCGGTGGTGATCACACACACACACATATATGTATGTATTTATGTATATATACGTCGGGCTTCTTTCAGTTTTCATCTACCAAATCCACTCACAAGGCTTTGGTCGCTCGGAGGCTATAGGAGAAGACTCTTGCTCAAGATGCCTCGCAGTGGGACCGAACCCGGAACCATGTGGAGAAAGAAAAAACACAAATCAAGCGATGATAACCTAATGTTATGATTCGATTTAGGATGGCTGTTCTCTAAATAATTAATTAATTAAATAAATATTTCAGTTAAAACAGAATCCGAAGAGGGTGATGGTGGTGGTAACCTGCATCGGTAAAACTTGTCTTATTTGGAGAAAATCGGAATTCTTCGGGCTGTGTCCTATACACCCATCCCATCCTTTTCTTTCAAAGCCCTACATTTTCTAGGATAAAATAGCACTGTTTGCCGAAATTGCAAAGATAATCTGGAACTCGACTGGGGAATGAAAACTCCGAATGACCCGTCCTTGTTTCCTTGTATCGTCTGGATGTTATGCATTCTTGTCCCATTTTTTTTATTCCTGTATATAT
>NC_068986.1:10065432-10067159 GCF_001194135.2 Octopus bimaculoides | reverse complement strand
TATATATATATATATATATATAATACTAAAATGGGACAAGAACAAGAAACATCCAGGCAGTTAGGTGATACAAAAAAGGGGACAACAAAACATCCAGACAGACGATACAAAGAAAACAAGGACGGGTCACTCGGAGTTTTCATTCCTCAGTCAAGTTCCAGATTATCTTTGCAATATAATATATAAATATATGATCTTTGTGCATGTGTGTGTGTGTGTGTGTGTGTGTATGGCACACATTTATACACTCACACAAACAGAGAGAGAGGGGGGAGAGAGAAAGAGAACGAAAGCGAGAAAGAGAAAAGAAAGATGTAAGATGAGGTGTTCTTGTTTCTAATTTGGGCGAAAGAACTTAGATTTGGGTGATGTAGGGTTGGGAAAAGGGATTTATCGATTAAATGTGCTCTGGTACTTGATTGCTGTTTTATTTTATCGATTCTGTGAGATGGCAGGATAGGAATCATCTCGGTGGCATTTTGAAATGAGATCGAAGAGAGAGAGAGAAACAAGAAAAACGAAGGAGAAGCAGAAGGAGGAGTAAATTTAAGGTTGGCGAGACGAAAGAGACGGAGTAAAGTTATGAGAGAGTAAGAGAGAGAAGGGGAGGGAGGAAGTAATGTTGATTAGTGAGTGCTGGGGAGAGGGTGAAAGAGAGACTGTGCAATAGAGGAAGGGGGAAGAGGTGATGCGTACGAGTGATTGTTAATGGAGAGGGACTGTGTGTGTGTGTGTATGTGAGAGAGAGAGAGGGAGGGGGAGAGAGGGAGGGGGGAGAGAGAGAGAGAGGATAAAAGTGTCAAACATACAATGAAAAAGATAACCGTGTGTGCGTGTGCGTGTGATATTAATAAACATGTAGATTTAGTTTATCTTTTTACTATAACATCGTAAATTAATTAAACTTTAAATTACGAAAAGAAAACCGGAGGACAAATTACGGTTTACCATATTTGACGGCATAAAAGATGCCTGTAGTCGCACCCCTTAATTCTGCAGCTCATTTTGAGGAAAACAAGTTTTTTAGTGCTTTAACGCATGTAATATAGGTCCAAATTAGCATCTAGGATCCAAGGTGATTTAAAAAAAAAAAACATTCTGGGGGGGATAAAAAAAAAAGTTTCATATATGGCATCAAATATTGTATTACTCGACTGGAATTTGGATATACATGGATTTACTTGCAGTTCTAAGTATTATGTAAGTGCTTTGCTATCTTATTCAAAATAGAAATTCTTGAAAACACATACACATACTCCATCTGTTACGATGACGAGGGTCCCACTTGATCCGATCAACAGAACAGCCTGCTTATAAAAATCAGCGTGAAAGTGGCTGAGTACTCCACAGACATGTGTATCCTTAACGTAGTCCTCAGGGAGATTCAGCGTGACACAGAATGTGTCAAAGCTGACCCTTTGAATTACAGGTATAACTCATTTTTTTGCCAAGGGTTTGCTGGTCCACACCCATCAGAAACGGATTGTAGTTTCAGGATACAGAAAAAGAAGAAAGAACGAGATAAATGAAAAGCAGCGCCCACCCTCACTACTGTAAAATATCAGCAGTGATAAAGGGAGAGAGATACATGATGGATAAAAAGTTATAAAAATGATTTATTAAACACCAAACCTAACCCAGTTATCGATCGGGGATTGAAATGACTCGAGCTAACATTCCCTCCTTTTTTTTTCCTCTCATCGAAGAAAAGAAGCTCAGGTTGGCAT
>NC_068986.1:10062629-10064672 GCF_001194135.2 Octopus bimaculoides | reverse complement strand
ATATTTATTGAAATACGTAAGGGATGTGAGTTTTTAAAGTATATAAAGATCCAACTAAGACGAGTTCTTCGCATTTTCGTAAAAAAAAAAAAAAAAGTTAATGAATTCGTCAGGTAAGTTTGACATTTTGGTAGACGAAGGAACTAGTTGAAAGATGTGCAGGAATACGGACATTGAGAGAGGGGGGAACAGAAAGTAGGTAATTACAAGTATAAAACAAAAGGTTTTGATTAAACATCAGTCATTATTATTAGTAGTAGTAATAGTAGTAGTATTTGTATTGTCTTCATCATCCTAGTTTTATAACTGTTATTACTTTAATAGGACGCTTCCTGTGGTATTCAATAGCAGGAGACGAGAAGGTAGGTCTGGGTTTGTGGGTTGCGAGAGAGCAGCGAGCGATGTGTCATATTACACACACAGAGAAAGAGCAGCTGAAATTCCGCGAGAGAGAGCCGAGAGGTGGACAAAGTGACCAGAGCAAACTATAGATGAATAGTTTTTAATATTGGTCGGACACGTAGTAAACACATTCCTAATTAGATATTCATGTAAAATGTAGCTGTAGTTTCATTTTTAGTTGAAGAATATCATGTATAAGTAAAGAACTTAGTCGAGTTTCAAAGTTAAATTCACACACATACACACACACATACAGAAGGGGAGAGAGAGAGAGGAATAGATATTAGTTTTTGAAGTTGAATAACTTTGATTTGGGATGGAGAACAAATATTACATATCGATGACTAAAATAGATATTTCAATAAGATTTTTTTTAAAAAAACGGGACCTTGTGAGGGAAGGAAAAAACATGAGTTTTTAAGTTGAAAAAAAAAAAAAAAAAACCAAGGATGTTGTTGAAAAACATATCAGAGATACAAGTTAGAGCGAACGAATAAAAGATGCAACAGGTAGTTCATATAAACACGCAGACACACATCACTGCCGTCATCATTATAATGCCTCTCAAATTAGTTTAGTTGAGATGATAGCATTATTATCATTCCTATTATTGTTGTTGTTGTTTTTCTTCTAACTTTCAAGAAGGATGAAATGATTTTCAATGAGACGATGACGGCTGCTTTTCCCCCCATCCACATATGATCCAGCCCAAACTCTTCTTCCTCCACCCTTCCGACAAAACAAGACATAACAACAAATTAATTTTAAAAAGAGGAAAACTCAATTATATATATAATTTGGATGAAATTGATAATTATTGCTGTTTTTTACTGTCAAATGACAACAGACTTACCAAGAAGAGGCCGTGGATTGGACTGTTTTCGACGTGACATGATGATGGAGCACCTGTAGAGTAAATGAAATGATGAGCATGCGTAATAGAGGATGTTGGCGAACCAGGTAACACCACTACCACCACTACATCTAGTGTTTATTGCAGCAGCAGCTAACCTGCTGCTGCTGCTGTTGCTGTTGCTATCACTTGCCTTCTTCTCCCACCAGTCTCTCTCTCTCACTCTTTATCTATCTATCTTTATCTCTGATTCTCTACGTCTTTCCCTCCCTCTTTTCCTCAACCTCTATCTATCATTTTCTAATATATCGCAGTACAGCTTGTTGCACTTCATTCTATTCCACCACCACCACCACCACTACTTTTCTTCTTTTTCTTCGTTTCATTTCTTTTTTTCTTATCCAACTTTCTTCTTTCTTGTCTTCTTTATCATTCGCTTCGTGTTAACCCCCCCATCCTTCCCCCACCGCCCCTCCACGCCCTTATTACTTGCTTCCCTCCTCCTCCTCCTCCTCTTGCATATTGTCATTTACCAAGTCGTCATCACTCATCACGGTTTTCTCCCTCTCTCTCTCTCTGTGTCTTACTCTTTTTCATTCCCCTCACTTTATTCTCTTTTCTTTCTCTCTTTATATTCTCATTCTCTTTCTTTTTTTTTCTTTTCTTCCCTCCTCTTTTTTTCTTGGTTCCCGTCTTCGTTTTTCTTCACATCTGCACACCCTGTCCCTCCCTCTCTCTCTCTCTCTCTCTCTCTCTCCTCCCCAACATCCGTCTTCTCCACTACCACA
>NC_068986.1:10058221-10062541 GCF_001194135.2 Octopus bimaculoides | reverse complement strand
TTTTTTTTTCTTTTCTTCCCTCCTCTTTTTTTCTTGGTTCCCGTCTTCGTTTTTCTTCACATCTGCACACCCTGTCCCTCCCTCTCTCTCTCTCTCTCTCTCTCTCTCCTCCCCAACATCCGTCTTCTCCACTACCACAACACCTCTATAGTTTTTCTTCTCTCCCTCCACCTCTCTCTCCTCCCACCTCGACTCTATCGTCTGCTGTTGTTGGTGTTTGTTATTTCATTTTCTTGTCTTTTCCTCTCAGCCTGTTTCTTCTTTCGCTTTCCTCCTCCTCCTCCTCCTCCTCTCCCTCCCTCCAACTCGCATTATCTACCTCCTCCTTCACCTCTTCCTCATCGTCCTCTTTCATTATCCACCATCTTGGCCATCGACACTACGAGTCTATAAATTTCTCCATTCCCTTCTCCCCATCCCGCCCTCTCTCTCTCTCGCGCGCGCTCCACCCTTGCCCCTCACACACTCTTCTTATCTAATATGTCCTTATGATAACGACAACAACAACATCAACAACTGCTTACACGATCTTACTACACACTTCAGCATCCCGTAGCCACCAGCTAATGTTTTGTTGTGAGGCAATTGCCAGGCACTTGCGAGGCGACAGCAATGGAGAGCGGGGACGTCGAGAAAGGTCATAAACGAATGATGTTAAGTCTTAAGACTACAGACGGAGAGGAGGTGTCGCGGGGGAGGAGGGGGAGAGACAAAGATAGGCAGACGGGGATTAAACATGATGTAGAGACAGGGTGTGGGTGGGGGGAGGTGAGTCGTCACGCATCGCTTCAAATGTTTAAAGGGAAGAGAACACGTTTTCGTTCGGAGAATCGAAACCGGGTCGCCATCTTACCGATAATCAGACCAGAATAGAAAGGCACCACATAGAGAGAGGGTGGGAAGGAACGTCTTTGGCAAAGAATTATGTTTTTATCTTATTTTTGTTCATATAAGCATATCTGTAAGTACATCATATATATATATATATATATATAGAAATACACACATGCACACACACACACACACACACATGCATACAGATGCATACGAACCTACACACGTATAACGATGCGTCCTTCCCAGCTCTTCGAAACGCCGGTGTTAAAACGGGGGTAGCTGATGAAGTAGAATGTTCTCTATGTGGCTTGTGTGTTTTCTCGTCTACGCTTTGTTTGCAATGTCCTGTACCCAGATATACACCTATACATACAGGTGGATGTCGGTATGCACATACCTGTACGTATATATGCATATACTCATTTACTATTTGTTT
This sequence comes from Octopus bimaculoides, assembly GCF_001194135.2. Lineage (NCBI taxonomy): Eukaryota > Metazoa > Mollusca > Cephalopoda > Octopoda > Octopodidae > Octopus > Octopus bimaculoides. The sequence continues at coordinate 10,061,268 of NC_068986.1, read as the reverse complement.
TTATATATATATATATATATATATATATATGTGTATATATATTTATATATATATATAGGTAGATAGATAGATATACGAGGAGATTTTTCGGTTTTAATATATATATATATATATGAGTGTGTGTACATATATATATATATATATATATATTTATATACATACATACATACATAGGTACATTCATACATACATGCCTTATATATATATATAGATGTATATACATACATTAAGGCAACGGGCTGGCAGAAACATTAGTACGCCCGGCGAAATGCTTAGCGGTATTTCATCTGTCTTTATATTCTGAGTTCAAATTCCGCTGCAGTCGACTTTGCCTATCATCCCTTTGGGGTCGATAAATTAAGTACCAGTTGCGTACTGGGTTGATCTAATCGACTGGCCCCCTCCCCACAAAACTTCAGGTCTTGTGCCTAGAGTAGAAAAGAATATATATGTATACCGGTATATTTTCTATCTTTTTTTGACTGCGGCCATGCTGGGGCATCACATATAACAGTTTGTGATGTGGGTGAGGTCCATTTCATTTCACATCTGGTCTGAACCTGTCACCAATGGACACGAGATTTACATTCTGCATCAAGCCTGGTCCCTTATTACTAACTTTGGATGGGACCAATAACGATCCTTACATCGACCCAAGAACTCAGATGATGACGATGATGACAACGACGATGATGACGATGGTGGTGGTGGTGATGTCTGTATGAGCGCATGCGTGTGACACAAGGACCTGAACATCTTGCAAATCTTTCTCTCTTCTCAGCAAAAGTATTAGCGCTATGATGTAAAATGATGTGCTTTCAACTACACGCCCCAGCTCGGGCTGCAGATTGGTTAACTCAGAGCTTACCTTTAGTTTTCAATAATCTAGGAATAATATTTCGTTAATAGGTGGCATGAAGCTAGGGAAAGAATGGAGATGCTGGAACTATATTCTTAAGGGAAATGGAACCGTCCAATTCCGATGTCAAAACCTGTTGGTTTCTTATTAGCGACACTTCCAGATTAAAAGAATATAAATAAATAAATAAATAAATAAAAAGTGGAGAGAAAATTTATTTTTATGCTTTTTTCCGAACGTCTTATCCATAATTCAGAAAACCATAATGCAATTATTGAAAAAAACAGAAAGTTTGTTTCCCAACCACATTGGTTCCAGATTCAGTCCCACTGCAGGGCACCTTGGGCAAGTGTCTCCCATTACAGCCTCCAGCCAACCAAAGCCTTGTGAGTGGATTTGGTAGATGGAAACTGAAAGAAGCCTGTCTTGTGTGTGTGTGTGTGTGTGCATGCAAGTGTGTGTGTATGTGTGTGTGTGCAAGTGTGTGCGTGTGTGTGTGTTAGTGGACAAACAAAAGAAAGGACAAAGGGTACTCAACACTTTTGCTGTGAGTTCCATGTATTATTCAAAATAGTTTAAGCATATTTTCCCCTACATCATCCTGTGGTGCACTTGGTCACATCATCAGTAATGTTTCCTGAGGGTCATTAGGTGTTTCGTGCCTTTCAATCTCAGATATTCTCACCCCAGATGATCCAACCGGGGTCGATCAAGCCCCAGTTTATGCCCAGTTAACACTGACCTTTCCAGGGCTCACACCTCCTCATCCACAGCCACCTTGAGGCAACCGCTTCTTTCTCCACACTCAACATGATGGCCTTCTGTCTTCAGGTCCCTCTAATATCCAGCATGTTGTAAGCTCTATAAAGGAACTGGTTTGCAAACCCTTTGCATTCCGATCGCACTTCGCGTACCACCCATTGCTCCACCACTTTACTGTATTTCGTTCTTTTACTTTGCTTTACTTCCTGATTCTCAAGTTGAAATATTAACATATTTCATTGAAAATAATTTGTTGCCTTAAAAGGAAATTGGTTAAAAGTGGTAAGCTGGCAGAATCGTTAGCACGCCGGGCGAAATGCTTAGCTTTCGTCTGTCTTTACATTCTGAGTTCAAATTCCACCGAGGTCAACTTTGCTTTCATCCTTTCGGGGTCGATAAATTAAGTACCAGTTGTGTACTGGGGTCGATCTAATTGACTGGCCCCCTACCTAAAACATTTTGGGCCTTATGCCTAGAGTAGAAAAAGAAAAGGAAGTTGGTTAGTTTTAATTAAAATTTCTGTAAATGTTGAGATTCACAGACGTGAGTGGAGGGGGAAATAAATGGTTAGCCCTCGACCCCGCTCCCCAGAGCTGGAATGGGCTGGGGTCGGAGAAACATCAGACCAAGCAGTAGTTTGGATGGATTTAGGTCTGTTGACCATTAATAACATCTTGTCGCATAGTAACGACTGACAGCATGGGGAGAACAAAACAGCAGCAGCAGCAGTGACTGAGGGGGTGGGGTAAAGAGGACAATTATATCAATTGAAAGAAAAATAAGACGAAGAAGAAAGGAGAGAGAGAGAGAGAGAGAGAGAGATCATGAGGAAAAAACAGAGAGAGAAATAAATGGCGGAAAGTGGATATCACTGAATGTGGGTTTTTTTGTTATCTTGATTGGATAAACAGAAATATCATCATCATCATCATCATCATCATCGTCGTCGTCTTCGTCATCATAGCTGTGGTCGTTATCGATATTTCAATATTTGCTTGTCAAAATGACGAGACGAGTTTACTTTCTTGGTTTTCTTCATTTTATACAAACATACATACATACATAAAGTTCTTTTGTTCATACACCCATTTATATGTATGTATACATGTATGTATGTATGTATGTATCTATGAATGTACCTTTGTATGTATGTACGTATGCATGCATTTAAATATGCATATATATATATATATATATATATATATATATATATATATATATATACACACAAACATACGTGTGTAGGTCTGTATGTATCTGTATGCATGTGTGTGTATGTATATATATATATGTGTGTGTGTGTGTGTGTGTCTGTCTGTCTGTATGTATGTATGTCTGTATGAATTTGTGTTTGTATGCATATATCACACATATATAGACAGTTGCATATATATGTATGTGTGTATGTGTGCATATATATATATAT
>NC_068986.1:10056538-10058211 GCF_001194135.2 Octopus bimaculoides | reverse complement strand
GCTCTTCCGATCTGTAAATGTGTGTATGTGTGTGTGTGTAAATATAAGATCAATCAGTAAGTTGTCATAATAATGCTCAGAGTTTCCAATACTGGAGCTGAGAGCTTCTAGACATTTTTCATCAGTTATAAAGACAAGAAACGCTTTTCTTGTCTTTATAACTGATGAAAAATGTCTAGAAGTTCTCAGCTCCAGTATTGGAAACTCTGAGCATTATTATGACAACTTACCAATTGTCCTATATTACATATATATATATATCATCATCATCATCATCATCATCATCATCATCGTTTAACGTCCGCTTTCCATGCTAGCATGGGTTGGACGATTTGACTGAGGACTGGTGAAACCGGATGGCAACACCAGGCTCCATATATATATATATATATATATACAGGCATATTTATATGCAAACGTTACATATACAGATTGATTTGTCCACCTATTATATGCATCTATGTGTATGAATGACAACTGCATTTATAAATGCATGCTTTATGTATTAATTTTTTATTTAAGAAGTAAATAAACAAGACTAACAACTACAAAAGAAAAGAAAAACACCAACTAGGAAGAATATAAAACTACTGAATAGATGTGTATGTGGTGGGGAGGGGTAGATAGACACACAGACAGACTGATAGATAGATAGATAGATTGATAGATAGATAGATAGATAGATAGATAGATAGATAGATAGATAGATAGATATAGATAGATAGATAGATGGATAGATAGATAGATTGATAGATAGATAGATAGATAGATTGATAGATAGATAGATAGATAGACAGATAGACAGACTGACAGACAGACACACAGACAGGTAGATAGATAGATAGATAGATAGATAGATAGATAGATAGATAGATAAGTAGGTAGGTAGGTAGATAGATAGAGAGGTGGATGAATGGTTGGATGGATGGATGGATGGAGAGACAGACGGACAGACAGGCAGACAGACAGATAGGTAGATAGATAGATAGAGAGATAGGCATACTGATAGATTGGTGTATATTTATATGCATGTATCATATTTAATAGCATAGAGTTAACATTATAAAGTTTAAGCCATGAGAAAGAGAGAGTAAAGGAGAGTAAGGGAAGAGAAAGAGAGAGTAAAGGAGAGTAAGGGAAGAGAAAGAGAGAGAAAAGGAGAGTGGCATGGCTATTGTCAATAACTTTTTACAATGTTTCCCTAAAAACCAATAAATCATTTTAAAGAAGAAGAAGGAGAAGAAGAAGAAGAAGAAGAAGAAGAAGAAGAAGAAGAAGAAGAAGAGGAAGAAGAGGAAGAGGAAGAAGAAGAAGAAGAAGAAGAAGAAACTCTTTTTTCTTATATCTTTGTGAAAATTTGTTTCAAATTTATAAGGAAGTAATGAGAAAATACATGATTTCTGTAATTTTTTTTAGTATTTTGGGCTCAAAAATCTGTAGAAACTAGTAACTGTCTATCCACGTTTGTATTTTCTTTTCTTCTTTTATTTATTTCAGTCATTTTGACTGCGGCCAGTATATATACAACGGGCTTCTTTCAGTTTCCATCTATCAAATCCACTCACAAGGCTTTGGTTGGCCCGAGGCTATAGTAGAAGACACCTGCCCAAGGTGCCATGCAGTGGAACTGAACACAGAACCATGTGGTTGGTAAGCATATATATATATATATA
>NC_068986.1:10050488-10056068 GCF_001194135.2 Octopus bimaculoides | reverse complement strand
TACTGGGATTGATTCATTCGAGTAAAATTCTTCAAGGTCGTACTCCAGCATGACCGTGGTCTAATGATAAACAAGTAAAAGATGTATATCATCATCATCATCGTTTAACGTCTGCTTTCCATGCTAGCATGGGTTGGACGATTTGACTGAGGACTGGCGAACCGGATGGCTGCACCAGGCTCCAATCTGATTTGGCAGAGTTTCTACAGCTGGATGCCCTTCCTAACACCAACCACTCTGAGAGTGTAGTGGGTGCTTTTACGTGCCACCGGCACCATAAGTTACAAAATCTAAATATCTACACTGCCACACCTAAAGCGTACCTGTTATAACACTTTATCTCAATTTGAAGGTACATGAAGGTATTTAGAAAGCCCAAGCTTATTTCTGCAAATGTGCTAAGCACTGATGTTAATCATGGTTTAATCAATAAGCATAGGAGCAAGGTAAATGCAGTAAAAATAGGGGATCAGTGGGACCCCATTTAAACAGATCTTTAGAAATTGAACTGCCTTACGATACCCCCTGGGAGTTCATGGCATGAAATTCATTGTCGTTGCTCCAATTTGGTTGCCAATGTCATGTATTTAGTTTACAATGCAGTAAAAATAGGGGGTCAGTAGGGCCCCAATTATGTGGCCCTTTAAAAAATGGACCCCCCCCCCTTAGGACATTCCCTGGTATTAGGGGAGTGGCTGGTTTATGTTTCGTTGTTCTTGCACCAACGGTCTAAGAGGAGTTAATGAACATAAAAATGTAACAGACAGAGAACCATCACTCAAATTTACATACATACATATATACATATATACATACATACATACATATGTACATACATACATACATACATACATACACACCTACATGCATAATGAGTAAATGTCTAAGTGACGATCTGGAAATAAGCTGTGGTTTTCAGAAAAACAAATCAAACCAACTGATTTGCACATTACAAATACAATTGGTAAGTGGAACAATAAAGATATGCAAGACTTTTCTCAAGTTTGAAATTTGACATTGTTTTCTACATTCAAGCGGTGGAGTTTTGTATCTTCGTCAAAAACCAGCTTCTTCCTCGAAGGAAGAATTTAAATAATTAAAAACACAAAAGAACGTTTCCAGCTACAGGTACAGCACCAAAATATGGCAGACATACAATAATTATATTTTGACTTTTATCAAATTTCTTGCTCTATACACAAAATGATGAAACAAATTCTAATTTACAAAAAAGGAAAAATATCTATTACCTTAAAATATCTTCAAATAAAACAAATTTCTCATTTGTATAATTCCTGCCATAACCACACTCTCATTTCCTCCTCCTCCTCCTCCTCCTCCACCACTACTACTACTACTACTTTTTCTCCACCTTCTCTTCTTTTGTCTCTCACTCTGTGTGTAAAGGATTCCTTTACTCATTGCCTGCCATCAAGCCTAGTGTGTGCACTCATCCTGCACCTCGTATGTTAACTTTCTTAATATCGTTCTTTTATTCTCCCTCCCTCCCTCTCTCTGTCTGTCTGTCTGTCTCTCTCTCTCTCTCTCTCTCTCTCTCTCTTTCCATACAATATAAAGCTTCCCTGAAGGAACCAACATGTATATTGGCTATTTTATATCTACCTGTGTGTGTACTCCGCACCCCCGCATTCCCATGTGCAACTGATCATTGTTCTCTCTGTCTTTTAGCTTTTTGAGTGATTTTCGAACAATGTATTTATATATATATATTGCCCCAGCATGGTCGCAGTCTAATGACTGAAACAAGTAAAAGATAAAAGATAAAAAAGATAACCATATATTCTTTTATTCTTTTCTTTTCTTTTTTTTTTTTTTACTTGTTTCAGTCATTTAACAACGGCCATACTGGAGCACCGCCTTGAAAACATGAGTTTCCATGCCGGAAATTGAACTCTGTCTACCTGGGTTGAAAGCCAAGAACACACACACACACACACACACACACACACACACATACGCACACACACCTCTCATCATCATCATCATCATCGTCATCAACATCATTATCATCATCATCACCATTGTCACCACCACCACCACCGCCACTTCCATCACCACAACCGCCGCCACCGCCACCGTTCTCATTCTCCTTCTCATGATCTCCCTCGTTTCTCTCGCCTTTCACTGAAAAAGGGGTCAAAAGTACCAAAGAGCTGAAATCAGGGTTCCCAACAGCAGCAGCGTCAGCAGCAGTGAAACGAGATCCTGAGATTAACGTTAATTTGGAGATTGACTGTCAGATGTGAGAACATCAACAAAATAACGAATTAATTACTGCTGTTTAGCCCTAGGTCAATCTTCGCTGAACAGGTATATGATCAAAGACATTCTAGCCATGACCACCCCGTCTTTTCATTGTTAGGGTTTACACTGTCCAAAGCAACCCTTTCTGTTCCCTTTTTTCCTATTTTAGACTCCGGGCACATTCCATCGTTTGTCCCGGGCAATAATGGTCTTCAAACTGATAAATACTAGCTCACCCCACCACCACTCCATCTAGAACATAATCATCTTTTTTCATCTTTTACTTCTTTCAGATGGTGGCCATGCTGGAGCACCATCTTACGGGGAGAAGGGGGACGGGGTTTCGTCAAACAAATCTAATCCAGTCCTTATTTTTTAAACTTGGGACTTATTCTATTGGTGTCTTTTGGTGAACAGCTATATTACGTGGACGTAAATAAACCAGCACCAGTTGTCAGAGTGTGGAGGGGAGTGTGACAAACACAGACATGATGGGCTTCCACACAGTTTCCATCCAGCAAATGAACTCAGAAGGCATTGGTTGATCATGGGCAACAGCAGAAAACACTTGTACTGTGGCACCAAACCGGAAACCACGTGGTTTTAAAAGGAGCGACCCCTCTCCAATCCCTTCATCCCCACCACCCCTAATTTTATCAATACAGTTTCAGATTCATGTAATTGTTCTTTCTCCACCATGGGGTAGAAGCAGGGCCAGCCCTAGGTTTGCAGGCACTCTGGGAAAATTGAACTTCAACAAGCTGACGGTCGTGGAAATTTCCTTGTCTTTATCATGCCCTCCTTGGCACCCCCTGGCACCTGGTGCCTCATGTGACTACCCGGATTGCCAGTACCTTGAGATGGCCCTTGGTAGGATAACTTTATAAAGTTTGAAAACTATTTTAATCATATTAAATTTCTCCTGTGTTTGTTTCAATCTTCACTGCTTCATATGAGAAGCATTGTTCTAGAACAATGTCTCTCAACCCTTTTGCACTTATGAACCCCTTTAATTTCTGTTTTACTCACCTGGACCCTCAGAGACATTCCATGTTTAAGAAATCCCATCATATTTTTATAATTAAATATTATTAGGAATTGTATAAAAAAAAAATTGTTAAAATATTTTGTGTATTGTACAAGTGTGGAGGTGCAATGGCTGAGTGGTTAGGGCAACGGACTCGCAGTCGTAGGATCGCAGTTTCGATTCCCAGACTGGGCGCTGTGAGTGTTTATTGAGCGAAAACACTTAAAGGCCTACAAGGCTCCGGCAGGGGGTGGTAGCGAACCCTGATGAATTCTTTCACCACAACTTTCTCTCACTCATTCTTCCTGTTTCTCTTGTACTTATATTTCAAAGGGGCCAGCCTTGACACACTCTGTGTCATGCTGAATCTCCCCAAAGAACTACATTAAGGGTACACGTGTCTGTGGAGTGCTCAGCCACTTGCACGTTAATTTCATGAGCAGGCTGTTCCCTTGATCAGATCAACTGGAACCCTCGTCGTCGTAACTGATGGAATGTCACAATTGTACAAGTATAACTAATTTATAAATTATAACAACAAAATCTCATATTGACCCCCGAGGGCAACATGAACCCCAGCTGGAACCACTGCTCTAGAATCAAGCATCTGATGTTCTTTTGATGTTGCTCTCTGAGAGAGAAGTCTTGTGACAAGAACGTTGCAAACGGTGACCAGTGCAAGTGCACTCGGTCAAAGCACACTGGTTGTTGCTCCTTCACACTTGCAGCTGTTGCTATGCAACCCCAGTGCGCAATCCCAGCATGCAAACCAATTCCAGCGACAATATTGGGATTAGAAAATTATTATTTGTTAATCTCACAATGAGAGATATTCAGCAACAGTACTTTGGAGTAAAGATTGTTTACCAACATAACGTCTTCCAATCATGAGTCCAACACCCTAACCCCTAAGCCACATACCTCCACTCTCTCTCCATGGTTTTCCTACAGACCCTGACACCAGTCAAGGGTATATCTCTGCATCCCTGCAATCAGATGGATTGTCATCCCATATGCTAGTTAACCCATAGCTGGGACCCTGACTGGTTCTACTACTCTGGGTCAGAAGAGACCTTGGAAGAATAGTGGCTTAGGGGTGGTTCCACATTCTTCAAAACCCTTGAAATCCCAAACCAGAGCCCCACTACCAGACGCAGTGTTTTAAGTCATAACCATAAATACATACATATACACAAACACACACACACACATTCACATATGTATGTGTGACTTTTTCTCTATGTGTGTGTGCGTGTGTATTCACAGGAACTTCTGTTTGTGTTTCGATGCAGTTCCTACAAGTCTACACATGATTCTTCTGCATTCTGCTGCACAGCAACCAACCTGCTTGATTACTCGTCTCCTTAACAACACTGCTTCCTACATTCCGACATACAGACAGACAAATAGATATGTATATACTAACATATGTACATACATACATACATACATACTTACATGTATACATATATATGTAGATGCACACATATATACATGCTTACAAACACACACATACATACTTACATATTAACATATGTATATAAATGTATATATATATATATATATAATATATATATATATATATATATATAATATGTATATATACATACCAACATGCATATAGACAGGCTGACAGATTAACTGACAGACAGACAAATAGATACACTGATAAATACAGATATATATATTTGTGTATGTGTGTGTGTATATATACTTATATAATTTATATATGCATGTGTATATGTGTAGACACACGCACACGCACACAAACACACTATGTATATAACTTAGATATGTTTTGGCCAAAACTTGGTCCATGCCAAATATGACTCAATAGTAACACCTGAGACGATCTGTTGAGTCATTTTTAAGTTAAGCAGGGATTTGTTGTTGACTGAAGTGTATCCAGGAAGAGGTGGCTCATTGGGTCTCTCTTCAAGAAATTGGTCTAGGTTGCGTTTGAAGCTTTTGGGATCTTCTTCTTTGATTTGTGTGTGTGTGTGTGTGGGTGTGTGTACATACATGCCTGTCTACATACATGCACATGCTCATACATACATACATACATACATACATACTTACATACATACATTCTCAAAACCAGAAAGGAGAAAGCTAATTTGAAGACTTTAAAAATCTGTAAAACTTTCCAGAAAGTTTATCATTTAAGTATATATGAGCAGGTCTAGATATGGAAGTATATGCATGAGAAGACATACATAAAACAAAACATACAAACCTGCACACAAACATACATACATACATACATACATACATACATACATACA
>NC_068986.1:10049133-10050478 GCF_001194135.2 Octopus bimaculoides | reverse complement strand
CATGAGAAGACATACATAAAACAAAACATACAAACCTGCACACAAACATACATACATACATACATACATACATACATACATACATACATACATACAAACAAACAAACAAAAATACCCTGTTGATGTTGAAATTCCAATGGAGGAGCCTTGGATCTAGGTTAGTAACCGGTTTTTTCTCTATTGGCAAGAAATCTTGGAATAAACTGAATAATGACATACATACATGCATAAAAAGACCCCTTCCTTCAGCCATGAATGACCATGGGATTGCACCTACAAAGTTCCCCTCCCAGGCACAAGTCCTTGCAAGGTTGTTTATGGAAAGCCAGCAGTCGCCCATGCATACCAGCCTCCCCTCTCCACGCCACCGATGTCATCCAAGGGAAAGGCAAAGGGGCCGATACATCTTGGCACCAGTGATGTCGCTGAGTGAACTGGAGCAACGTGAAATAAAATGTCTTGCTCAAGAAAACAACACAACCCAGTCCAGGAATCGAACTCACTACCTCTTGATTATGAGCCCGACACTCTAACCACTGAGCCATACATACAAATGTGTATACACATAAACAGCTTTTACTCTCTGAGGAAATCTACAAGTATCTTGGACAGGACGAGTGTCTCAGCTCCGATGGATTCATCAACAGAGAAAGAACAAAAACTGAATACTTGAGAAGGCTTTTAAAATATGATCCTAGGCATATTGCCCACCTCTTTGCAATGCCTTAGCCACACTCCTATTTAGCCTTCAGAATTGGTCCCTGCAAGAAATCAGTGGGACAGATGCTCAAACTCGCAAACTGCTCAGTGTTACTGGAAACTGCAACATCAATGGAGATGCAGACAGGCTATACTTCCCAAGATGATGGCTGCTGTCTTAAGTGTGTATTGATGTCATCTGAAGCACGGATTGAGACACTGAAACAACAACTGCAGCAGAGAGAAAAAAAAAAAAACACCCCAGTAACTGTCTTGTCCAAGTTTATAAAATTGACAAGAGATGAGGAATTATGTACATTATTTACATTATTTACATTTGACATATTTATCCTCATCTTGTTTGTTGTTAACACAACGTTTCAGCTGATATACCCTCCAGCCTTCATCAGGTGTCTTGGGGAAATTTCGAACCTGGGGTCTCATTCCTAAGGTATTTTTCGATGTTGTTGTTGTTGTTATTATTATTATTATGATTATCATTCTTCTTCTTCTTCTTCTTCTTATTATTATTATTATTATTCAGTAGTTTTATTTTTATAACGTGCTTTCACTTCACTACCGAGCGCAGCTCTGTGCGCCTTGGGTATGTGCTGTGGTTTGCTGTGGTGCTCTTATGTTTACTGTA
>NC_068986.1:10045725-10046492 GCF_001194135.2 Octopus bimaculoides | reverse complement strand
GGTTAAGAGTGCAGGCTACTAACCCCAAGATTCCGAGTTTGATTCCAAGCAGTGACCTGAATAATAATAATAATAATAATAATAGTAATAATAATAATAATAATAATAATAATAATAATAATAATAATAATAACAACAACATTGAAAAATTCCTTCGGAATGAGAACCCAGGTTCGAAATTTCCCCAAGACACCTGATGAAGGCTGGAGGGTATATCAGCCGAAATGTGTTAACAACAAATAAGATGAGGAAAAATATCCATCAAATGTAAATAATGTAAATAATGTACAAAATGTGAAAAATGTAAAATTGCCAATGTAATTAAGATAGCTGATCTGGTGGCATGTAAAAAGCACCAACCGATCGTGGTCAATGCCAGTACCCACTGACTGGCTCTTGTGCTGGTGGCATGTAAAAAAGCACGATCTAAACGTGATCAATGCCAGGCCCACTTGACTGACCCCTGTGAACATTTATAGGTGCTGCACATTTACATGCCTCCGGCACGGGAGCCAGACGGCTGCTCTGACAATGATCACGCTCGGATGTGCTTTTAACGTTCCACTGGTATGAGTGCCAATCAGGCAGTGCTGTCATCAGCCACGTCAGCGATGTTGATTTTGATTTCACTGCCTCAATAGGTCTTCGCAAGCAAAGTTTATTGTTCAATGAATGAGGAGTACCCATAAGTAGGTTGGTTACACCCACTGGCATAGGCCTCGGGCTATGGTGTCACACCTAACACCATATATATATATATATATATA
>NC_068986.1:10035305-10043862 GCF_001194135.2 Octopus bimaculoides | reverse complement strand
AAGACAGAAAGTTCGGAGAATGGAAAAACAGAGGAAGAGGAAAATGGCACCGATGCCCACGAGGCTGAAGGCATGTGGATATTTTGCCGGTTTAATGCCAAGATATTAATCTTTAATCGTGATATACTTTGAGTTTCAGCACTAAATTCACAGTTTTTATAATAAAATGGGAACTACTTTTTACATTTAACGATTAATAATAATGAGTAGCTGTCCATGCAGAAAGCACGTCCTTGATATTGCGCATGCATATGCGAATGGGCACTCGTTTGTGTGTGAGCGTGTGTGTGTGTGTGTGTGTGTGGGTGTGGGTGTGCATGTGTATGTAAGTTCTTTCAACTCACTGTTTTCATTTCTTCCTTTCTTTCTGTATTTATTTATTTTTCTTAACCAATTTCACTCTGTCTTACCTGACTTTAATTATCTTAATTACATTTATAAATGACTTTCCGTTGAAAATTACCCACCACTCTTTTTCTTCTCTCTCACTCACTTTTTTCTTGTTCTATTTTTTGTTTTTGTTTTTTGTTTTGTTTTATATATTCGTTGTGTATCGTACAATGTTTAAAGCTGATCTCTTTAGTTTTTGTTTTTCCTTTTCTCTCTTGTTTCTTTTCTCTTTTACCCAAAGCCTTCAACTGTTATTATTTCCTTGTGTTTGTATTTTTATGTAGTAAATATTTCACTGCAATCGTGACATGCTGCTGATGCGAATGCAAGCCCACAGACACACAGTTCCATTTCATTAACGATCATACTTGTGCCACTAACCTTCAAATAAATTTACCAGAATGCCATTTCTTTTATCAGTCAAACCTGCCCCAAAATGTGTCTGCTTCATCATTTTTTTTTTTAACCAATCAATGATTTAGACCAGTTCTATTAATGAGCGCTAATGAGCTACTAGTTGCTAACAGTAGAGAATATTAGCAACAAGCATTGTTTATAGGAGTTATCAGCCATGCAGCTCAGCTGGTTGGTACCAAGTCATGACACCATCAGTCGAAGAGTTTCTGACAATCCTTGTGGACGCAGTCACCACAGCAAATACAGCAGTAATTGATAACAGAAAGTCTATGAAATATCAGGCATGGCAACGACGGGTAGCAAACCCGCTAACAAATGCAACAGACTAGTTATGGAATCATCAACAGATACAACTTTTGCCAAACAACCCAGATAATACCAAATTGAACTACAGTAATCCCTCAACTATTGTGGGTTTTACATTCCAAACCCCACCGCGATAGGTGAAAATCTGCAAAGTAGAATCAGTATTGTACTGTATATATTATTTTTTTATCACTTTTATAATTTATATATATTTATTTTATTATAAATGCAAAAAACACCACAGAGGAATTGATGTAAGCTTAAATAATAAATCGTGATAGGTGAACCACAATATGGTAAGGGATTACTGTAGCAGAGTTGCAGTGGTTAAGCTTAGACAAGAACTACCATGAACTTACCAAATTGCCTTTTACAAACAAGTCAGATACTTACGGAGAACCATAATTTATAACTCTATAAACAAACCAGTTGTTGTCCATATTTCACTTCTCTTTCTTTTTCAAAACTGTTGATGTTCATTTATGTCACCAAGTAAAATATAGACAAGTAACAACCGGTGGGTACGTTTAAAGGCTTTCATAATTTAAGATTTTTGCAAATCCAACAATATTAGCTTCAAGACCATTTTAAAATTACCAAGAGCCTAGACTTTTCGTAACCAACATTTTCTGAATAAATTATAAACACTAGTTGAACAAAATGATTTATATTGAAACGTCATTAGAAAATAATAAAACCCTACAAACTTATTTAATTGTTTCTTACTTTGGCATGGGGCCAGCAATTTTGAGAGGAGGGGCAAGTCAATTACACGAACCCCAAACTTGACTGATACTTATTTTATGAACCTCGTAAGGATAAAGAACAAAGTTGACCTCAGTGGAATTTGAACTCAGAACATGAAAAGCCAAAAGAAACGCTGCTAAGCACTTTATCCAACATGCTAACGGTACTACCATCTCAAAGCCTTCAGGCTTGTTTAAATAATCCTTTCTACTAAAAGCACAAGGGAAGCAATTTAGGGGAGAGGGGTAAGTCAATTACATCGACCCCAGTATGCAACTGGTACTCATCCACCCTGAAAGGATGAAAAATAAAGTTGGCCTCGGTGGAATTTGAACTCAGAACTTAAAGAAAGGCAACATGCCGAAAAGCATTTCACCCACCGTGTCAACAATTCTTCCAGCTTCTATATATACCTTCTTACTCACATTGTATAGACAGCAATAGGCAGAATAAACTCTTCAATAAATTTGTTGAATACTGTGTTTTGGCATTCTTTTTGTGTCTAACCTTGGGAGTTATGTCTTGAGTACAGCATTACTAAGTTTGATTCCGAAAAGTGAAGCCTTGTATCATACGTGTATTAATTCCAATAGATCAATGCAGCTCATCACAACTAAACAAATTTATCGATCAACAGAGAATGCGAATAAAACCACTTTGATAGTTATCACAAATTTTAGTATTTTCTGGTTGAATTTACGATTCTCTATACTATTGGTGGTGGTGAGGAGAAGGAGGAGGAGGGGAAGGTGAGGAGGAGAAAGAGAGTGACGACGATGACAACGATGTCAATGATGATGATGATTGTTTTGGTGAATATATTGTTCCATTGTTCAGCCCCAGCATGGCCATTGCTCAATAATTGAAAGTAGTAAACAAATGGGTGATTTGTGAAAGGTGAAACTAGCCGTGACTTCCTAGTCGTGGCTGACTAACACCCAGAAGGATGAGGTGTTCATTTCATGTAACTCGAACTATTCTGTGACTCTGACCGACATATTTCAACCTCAAAAGGCCAGTCCCCACCTCACTGCAAAAATATCACATCCACGATGGGAAATAACAGGTGCCTGCTGTCATTTGTAGCCACATTGAAGAAGTGTTTCATCTGTTTGTATGATCACTACTAACATCTGTGAGGTACCCTAGATATACACCTGTAACGTAACCTAGACACATACCTGTGGTGATACACTCAAGATGTACACCTTGAGGTACCCTAGATACACATTTGTAAGGTACCCTAGGTATATATCTGTGATGTATGCTAGAGAGACAGCTTGAGTACCCTAGACACACAAGGTGAAAGCGAAGTATTCACCACTGATCCAACAACCTAGTTGGGTGGTGTGTTTATCACCGTAATGGGTAACATTGCACAATTGTGTGTTAGACAAGTCACGGCATAGAATCACTCACACAATATGTGAAAAGACTACTTCACATCTTTCAAAAGTGTTTCAGTCAAGATTCATATTGTAATTTACATGTAAGTCATTATTCACCCTAATTAACAGCAATCAATATTAACAAATTAGACCCAATTATCAAAAAGATATCATCATTTAAACAAGTTAAGTTGGTGGTCTGGTAGAATCGTTACCACTCCGGGCAGAATGCTTAGCAGCATTTTGTCAGTCTTTATGTTCTGAGTTCTAATTCTGCCAAGGTCAATTTTGCGTTTCATCCTTTCAAGGTTGATAAAGTAAATACCAGTTGAGTACTGGGATCGATGTAATCGACAACCTTTTTCTGCAAAATTTCTGACCTTGTGCCTTTAGCAGAAAAGATTATTTAAACAAGTTTGATGGCTACGAGCTGGTAGAATCATCAGCATGCCAGACAAGATGCTTAGCAGCATTTTGTTTCGGTTCTTTACATTCTGTGTTCAAATTCCGCTGAGATCAACTTTGCCTTTCCTCCTTGTGGGATCCATAATATAAGTAGGAAGAGTGAAAAGGAAAAAGAGGAGGAGAGGAGGCAGGGAGAGAAACAACAATTCTACCATTCCTCTTCAAATATTGACTTAGCAGCAATACAAGAAAATTAGTGAAGTTCTTCTCTTTGAGACTGAATCTATTTCGGTTCCTGGTGCATCAAGGACGAATTTGGTATCCTAGTTCTGGCATACACTGCATTCAAAGGTGTGCACAGACATATATAAATATAAATATAAATAGAATATCGATTTTTAAAAAATCCTTATTGATTTCATTATCAGTTGGACATGCATTCAGTTTCTTGTTCTTGTTTAAGTTTGGTAACGGGAATTTAAAGACCACCATTCTGTGATTTGTGATATATGAACACTGCACTATATAAATACTGTGAAATATAAGGACTCCCTAAAGAGCTATGTCGGATACTTACAGCAGTTACTTTTAAGTCGTCTCTACAGAGATTCTATAGAATTCAGAGTCACCACTGAAAGTTATGGTGTTTGTATATGAATACATCTTTGTAAATAATGCAATCAAAGATAGAAAAATATTTTGTGCTTATTTGACCTGTTTTTCTATCTTTAATCTCATTGTTTACATAGACGTATCCATATATGTCTTAACTTGCGGTGATGATGAGGTAGATCACACTCTAAACTAATGCTTAATTTAGAATTTTTTTAAATATTTCATTAGATATTTTCGAAATTGAATAAAAGAGTTTCAAATGTCAATAAAATCGATTTTAGGAATGATAATTAATATATTAAATCACCTTTAAATTGTAAAGTGTTCCACAAAAGCTACAAAACAGCTTATTATAAATGAATTGTTAGAACAGTTTTGAAAATAATAAAAAAAAAAAGAAAGAAAGTAAAATCTCTGGGCTAGAATAATCGCTGGGACTTTAGTAACCTTAAAACATACATTATGAGTAACATTGTAGCATTATAGAAATAACGGAGAAAACCCTTTTATTTTGGACAGAAGATAAAATCCAATATTACAACTGTAGCCCTGTGTGTGTGTGTGTGTGTGTGTGTGTGTGTGTGTGTGTGTGTCTAAACATATATACATACATGCATAAAGAATATGATGATTTAAGCCAATTATAGTGCATACATACATACATGCATATACATTTGGTGGTTGTCTATTCCTTATGCTGAGTCCGACTGCCTCCTGTACCTACACCTAAGAACCATCATGGCATCTGATGTGGCTTTTTTAAACTAGACAATGTTCTGAAAAGACACCCACATAGATTACACCTCTGATTTAGATCACCAATACTCGCAGATAAGTTCTGCTCTTTGTGGATCTTAAAATGTCTTCTGTGGCCTCCGTTGGACTTGCAAACTTTCTGGCATACACGGCATTCAAAGGTGTGCACTGACATATAGGCAGAATAGTTGGTGGATGTTCGTTTTCCATGAGTTCGCAGATGAGATTTGAGGCCAGCGAAAGACAGGCATGGTCTGTCACAGACTGTGCATACATACATACATACATACATGCATATGTATGTGTGTGTGTGTGCGCGTGTATTCATATATGTATATGCATATAATCATACATACATAAATGCATTGTAATGATAATATCATTTTGTTAGTATATAAGGCAGCGAGCTGGCAGAAATGTTAGCACACAAGGCAAAATGCTTAGTGGTATTTCATCTGCCGCTATGTTCTGAGTTCAAATTCCGCCGAGGTCGACTTTGCCTTTTATCCTTTCGGGTTCGATTAAATAAGTACCAGTTATGCACTGGCATTGATGTAATCAAATTAATCCCTTTGTCTGTCCTTGTTTGTCCCCTCTAAGTTTAGCTCCATGTGAGCAATAAAGACATAAATATCATTTTGTTCCTTACAAACGAATTTCTCTCATTTGATACAAGTTTTTATTTACACGGTGACTCAAGGGACCAATCAGTCTAACTGTGTAAATCGAGGAACAACTCAATAATAATACATTGATAATCAATCTTAATCAATTTAAATTCCAAATATTATTTCCCTTGTTTTTCTTAATCAGAGTTAGTCATTAAGAAAATAATTTGTTCTTCTCCCTCTTGGTGTAAATAAATTGAATTAAACATTTTCAGACTCACAATATTAAGTATGTTTACTTCCACTTAACTGCTCGTTTTTCATGCAGCAGATGTGTGTGTGTGTGTGTGTGTGCGTGCGTGCGTGCGTGCGTGCGTGTGTGTGTGTGTGTGTGTTCTTGAGTGTTTTCCAGTTATTCGCTTTGGAACAAATTAATTTTACTCAAACCAATGAAAGGACCATTACATAGAATTTGTTTCTTGGCCTGTTAGATATAACCACCAAGTCCCCTTTAAAATCACATCCTATTATCTTGAAAAAGACTACTTCGGATAATGTGACCCTCACAAAGGAAAGAGATGGTATAGTCACAGGTGAAAAGCTTTTAATCATAGGTTTCTGCTCGATCACTGTTCACCTGAAGCTAGAGAAAACTAACATCAACAACCATGTTATTTATATCATATCTTTCTAATTTTTACCAGATAATAATAGAGTTACTGATATTTCTAACTCCGGTCAATGATTCCAAATACACTGTTTGTCTCTTCTCCTCCGATGGAATTTTGATAACTACTGAAGTTAAAGAATTTCTTTTCCGTTCATTTTTTTTCTTTCTTTAACTCTTTTTTCTTAACCCTTTGCCTGACCAAAGCATTTTCACAAGTTTGTCCTAAACGTCCATGCTTGTTTACAGACTTTTAATTAGTCCTTGCTTCATATGGCGCAGGAGTGGCTGTGTGGTAAGTAGCTTGCTTACCAGCCACATGGTTCTGGGTTCAGTCCCACTGCGTGGCACCTTGGCCAAGTGTCTTCTACTATAGTCTCGGGCCGACCAAAGCCTTGTGAGTGGATATAGTAGACGGAAATTGAAAGAAACCCGTCGTATATATGTATGTATATATATATATATGTATATGTGTGTGTGTGTGTGTGTGTTTGTGTGTCTGTGTTTGTCCCCCTAGCATTGCTTGACAACTGATGCGGGTGTGTTTATGTCCCCGTCACTTAGTGGTTTGGCAAAAGAGACTGATAGAATAAGTACTAGGCTTACAAAGAATAAGTCCCAGGGTCGATTTGCTCGATTAAAGGCGGTGCTCCAGCATGGCCGCAGTCAAATGACTGAAACAAGTAAAAGAGTAAAAGAGAGAGTGATATGTTCTGAGTAATATTATATAAAGCTTCCTTTTCACAAGTTCCAAGTCACTCTTGTGATTGACAAAAATTTAGGAATGTATACCATACATGATGCATGGATGCTAAAAAGATATGTCCAGTGTATCTTGTGTGGTACGTAGGACAGGCAAAAGGCTAACATTGCTTGTTTGTTCATCACGATGTAGAATAAAACACAAGTTGTCCGCAACCGATGTTCTGGTAGAAGGTTATCCAAAGTAAAGAAGTATTGTTGGCAACATATTTGATTGTTTTAGGAAAAACATGTAAGACACAAGTTCACAAACAGACACACAGACTGGAACTGAGGTAAAAGACGGTAAGAACAATAACAAAATAAATTCAAAAACACGAAAGACAAACAGTCACATACATTCAAGCATATACACACAGCTGCCCGTTAGTAGCTTCCCAGAAAATGATGGCGGATCCAGTTGAGGAAAGAAGAACCAACAGACAAGCAGGAAAGAAGAAAGAAAAAGTAAAAAGGAAGAGGAAAGCACGTCGGTTTGGCCAAGACAGGTAATCTGGCAGCAGTTAATGATACAGTCAGCTTGTAATAAAGTTAGGATGGAAGCCAAAAATACAATGACCGCTAATTAAAGATGATGACCGCTGAAAGCTACACGGACTGCCAACAACTTGGCTGAATGTAATACAGTGAAGTGTAGAAAGAAAGAATTGCCAAGAGAGGACAATAGAGTGTGTTAAAGGTAAAGTCGGAAATAAAATGATGTGTTTGTTGTTGTTAAAGAAGATAAAGGTGGGAGTCGGGAAGGGAAACGGGACATCATGTATATACACACACACACACACACATATATATATATATATATATATATATACATGCACACACACACACACACTCACACACACACACATGCACATATACATATGTGTGCATACACATCTGTATATGTATATATTATGTATGTATGTATGTATGCATATTTATTGTATACCTATATATGTATAAATATATATATGTATATATATATATATATATATATATACACACATATATATATATATTTGTAAATACATATATATAAACATAAACATATACATACACACATTTATATATATATATATATATATATATATATATATATATATATATATAGACATTCGTCCAACCCATGCTAGCATGGAAAGCGGACGTTAAACGATGATGATGATGATGATGACACACACACACAAATATTTGTATATATACATACATACTCAGACAGATGCATGCATATTATAAATCCATGTTCGTGTCTATGTATGTATGTATGCATGAATAAATACCTATGTATATCTATTTATAGGCATTAATGTACATGTGTGTGTATTTATGTGTGTGTGTGTGTGTGTGTGTGTGTGTGTGTGTGTGCATATGTGTACATTTATAGCTACAAACATCTATATATACATATATATGCACACACACATACACACACAGACACAAACTGGACTGTAC
The DNA here is from genome assembly GCF_001194135.2 of Octopus bimaculoides. NCBI lineage: Eukaryota > Metazoa > Mollusca > Cephalopoda > Octopoda > Octopodidae > Octopus > Octopus bimaculoides. Next base: position 10,035,370 of record NC_068986.1, on the reverse strand, counting down.
CCAGTATGTGAGTGTGTGTGTGTGTATGAAGAGAGAGAGAGAGAGAGAGAGAGAGAGAGAGAGAG
>NC_068986.1:10033281-10035205 GCF_001194135.2 Octopus bimaculoides | reverse complement strand
AAACGAAAAATTCGTTAAAGTTGGTTTTTGCATATAATATTCCTGTTAGCCTGTATTGTAATGGACATAGCGTTGATTATGGAATGTTTATAATTTTGATATTTTTAACAATATTTTTCTATCTTAATATAATAAGTATTTTATATACATTCATTTGTTATTTATTGTTGGTTGATATATACATTCTTTTATTATTATTATTGTTGTATTTTGACCTGAAGATTAGCTATATTTTTGAATAGAATTGATTTTCGATAGTTTAAATCGATTTAAATTCTCTTTCTGTTTGAAAATTGGTTATGAAACACGTGTAGTCGTTTTATTATCATTATCTTATGATATTTACTTTGTATTATATTATACATATTTATTGTGCTTTTACTTATTAATTTTTCTATATGTGACAGTGGATTTTCATTGATGAGTTCATGAACCTTGGTTCTTTTCCCTAAAACTATATATAGATATACATATATATATATATATACATAATATTTTAATCACACTTTTTCTTACACACACACACACACACACACGCACACGCACACACACACACACATATAGTTGGAATTTACAAAAAAAAACAAAAGACGAAGACGGGTGTGTAAACAACAAACAGATGTATTAGTTTAACGCTCAGGAAGTGAGAAAGTCCTTTACGTTTCAAACCTACACTCTTCGACAGAAAGGAACACAAAAATGAATAGAAAGAGAAAATAAAAAAGATTTACTGGCTAGCAATCAATCATGGCGAATGTAAATATATATATGATGGTTGGGGAGGCAGGAGGTGAAGATGAGAAAATTTATCCATCATGACATAAAGAGCAACATGCTGCCGAAGTATTGGAGCTACGCAGTATAAGACTGGCACTCTATCAGCCACAATGACGAGGGTTCCAATTGATCCGATCAGCCAAACAGCCAGCCTCCTTGTGAAATTAACAGGCAAGAGGTTGGGCACTCCACAGACACATGTACCCTTAACACAGTTCTCAGGGAGATTCAGCGTGACACAGAGTGTGACAAGGATGGCCCCTTTGAATTACAGGTACAACTCAATTTTACCAGCTGAGTGGAGCAATGTGAAAAAAAATGTCTTGCTCAAGGACAGAATGTGCCACTGGGAATCGAACTCATGATCACAAGACAAATATCATAACCACTAAGACACTTCGTAGAATAAGGCAACTGAAAGACAGTGATCTGGCAGAAACATTAGCACACCAGGCAAAATGCTTAGCGGCATTTCGTCTGTCTTTACGTTCTGAGTTCAAATTCCACCCAGGTTTGATTTTACTTTTCATCCTATCAGGATCGATAAATTAAGTACCAGTTATATACTGGGGTCGATCTAATCGACTAGCCTCTCCCCCAAAATTTCGGGCCTTGTGCCTAGAGTAGAAAAGAATAAGGCAACCAACAAATGATGTTACCCATGGCCCCTGTTTTCCATGATCAGAGAGATTAGAACCTTTCTGAAATACTAAATACTTTATCATGTGATGATCGGTAACTTTGGAAGTGTACTTTTTGCCATAATGGGTAACAGCAGGAAACATGGCCCACATACAGTATCACAATATCACAGTATCATAATATTGACCTGGCTATCAGATGCTGATGTACACCACTGGTCACTGTGAGCTTCAAATTCTGTCTTCTTGACTGTGCCATTCTTTTCCATCTTTTTCTTTTACTTGTTTCAGTCATCTGACTGCAGCCATGCTGGAGCACCATCTTTAGTCAAATAAATCGATCCCAGTGTAAGCCTAATACTTATTCTATCAGTCCCTTTTGCTGAACCACTAAGTGATGGAGACGTAAACACACCAACATCAGTTGTTAAGCAATGGTGGGGAGGACAAATACAGACACACAAATACATACATATATATATGTGTGTGTGTATATATATATATAT
>NC_068986.1:10027105-10032539 GCF_001194135.2 Octopus bimaculoides | reverse complement strand
TATCATATAAAAACTCAAATCATTTTAAATATATGCAGCTTTCATTTATTTTGGAGCAGCATATTGGGAAGTGTTTCATCACTTTTAAATATATGTTCATCCTATTTTTCTTTTAATATATATTGTTTTAATAGAGTAGCTAGGGTGAAGTATTGTGTAATATTCTTTTCTACTCTAGGCACAAGGCCCAAAATTTGGGTGGGGAGGGGACCAGTCGATTAGATTGACCCCAGAATGCAACTAGTACTCAATTTATTGACTCCGAAAGGATGAAAGGCAAAGTCGACCTCGGCAGAATTTGAACTCAGAATGTAAAGACAGACAAAATACCACCAAGCATTTTGCCCAGCGTGCTAACAATTCTGCCAGCTCCCCCCACTTTAGTATTGTGTAAGATTACATTGGATAAAAGCTTGATAAGACCAAAACAATGCAAAATGAAATACAAATGTGAAGACAGAATGACAGTTGAAGTTTTCCCTTCTACTTCAATATTTTAGTGTTAGGAGCTCATCATCAGGACATGAGGTTAAATGGGAGATGGAATAAAGCTATTCTCATTGTTTAGATATGTGTGAATTAGTAGATTCACTTCAACTTTAGCGTAATCCTTATTCATTTACATTAAAAAAAATTAATCTGGTATTATCTTGTAGCTTCAAGAGTTGAAAGATGTAATTGTTTATTTTTAGAATGACATTGTAGGGTAGGTGTGAGATGCTGGTTCTGGCCAGTTTGAGCATAAAATGAATAGAATATTTGGGCCGAATATAGCCGGTTTAAACACTAAAGGGTTAATTTGTGTCAAAATATTTTTGTTGCTTTGAAACCATGACCTGTTCACTGACAAGATGCAGCCCGAAATTGTGAATAGGTTGCAGTTTCAAATCAATGAAAATAATAACTGGTACTTATTTAATCGACTCCGAAAGGATGAAAGGCAAAGTTGACGAAATATCGCTAAGCATTTTGCTTGGCATGCTAACGTTTCTGCCATCTCAACACCCTTTTTTTCTATTGATCAATAAATATGTTTGTTGATATTAGTTCTGAACTTCTGTAGAGAGTTGTTTTGCCTGGTACAATGTGTGAAAGCTTTCAACCAAAGAAAGGTCTCATCCCTTTGTTTCTTAACAGCATTGCAACATCTAGAATTTTCAACAAAATTACAGAGTCTTCTTCTTTTGCCCCTTGTCCTACATTTGTTTAGAGAGCTATTCCTGCCATTCCTCATTGGATGGTTGTGTCCAATACTTTAACATCAAAATGATGTTAAACAAAGTAAACATGGCTGTGAGGTAAGAAGCTTACCAACCAACCACATGGTTCTAGGTTCAGTCCCACTTCTTGTCGTCTTGGGCTAGTGTCTTCTACTAAAGCCTCAGGCTAACCAAAGCCTTAGGAGAGGTTTTGGTAGATGGAAACTGAAAGAAGTCTATCGTATCTGTGTGTGTGTCTTTGTGACTGTGTTTGCCCCTACTTCACTGCTTGACAACCAGTGTTGGTGTGTCTACATCCCTGTTTGGCAAAAGAGACCAATGAAATAAGTACTAGGCTTTAAAAAAGTGCTGAGGTTGATTCATTTGGCTAAAATTTCTTTAAGCTACTACTCCAGCATGGCCAAGGTCTAATGACTGATAAATCAGAAATGGAGGGTGTTGCCACATTAACAATGAGATGAATGGAAATTTGGATGAAAGGATAAGAGAGGGGACATGGGTTTTGATTCATCATATGTTTGTTGTATTGGACATAGCAGTCCGATGCGGAACAACATAAAGTTATTTTTATGCAGAGATTTTATTGAACAGGTTCTGTAGATAGATATGTGTTAATATGAGAGAGAGAGAGACAGAAAAAGAGAGAAAGGGAAAGAGAGAGAGAGACAGAAAAGGAGAGAAATGGAGAGAGAGAGAGAGACAGAAAAGGAGAGAAATGGAGAGAGAGAGAGAGAGAATATAAATGTCTCCTGGGATTGTGTGATTTTAAGTTAGTTTCGGTCATTTGTGGGACAAACTTTTCCTGCTGACAAGCTTGCTTGTCAAACAACACCTGAAATCAAACACTGTCTCATTTCACACATGAATGCATCTACTCACTCCTATCTCTCTCTCTCTCTCTCTCTCTATCTCTCTCTCTCTCTCTCTCTCTCTCTCTTTAAATCTAATCTCATTCTATACACTCTAGAACAAATCTGATTGGACAGACCAGCAGTGATGTCATCACTTGAAAGGTTGGAAGTTGTTTGCATAAAATTTCCTGATTGAAAACGACAAATTCTGGGTTAAAACCACCACCAAGACCAGCTCTATATTTAGAATATGCAGAGAGGAAAGCAGAAGCGATTCTCTTGGGGAAAAGGAGAGTTTGAACTCAGAATTATGTGGTGAAGCAAAATGACTGAGCTGATGGTGATGATGATGATGAAGATGATGACAATGATGAAGATGAGGATGAGGATGATGACAATGATTATGATGCTGACAGTGATGATGGTAGTAGTGGTAGTGATGGTGGTGATGATGGTGATCATGATGATGATGATGACGACGACGACAACAATGACAACAACAATGCTGATGATGATAATGACAATGATGACGATGATGATAGTGGTGATGACGATGATGATGATGATGATGATGATGATGGTGATGATGATGGTGATGGTGATGATGATGATGATGATGATGATGACAATGATGATGATGACAACGAAGATAATGATGAGGATGAAGTGTGATGACCCTTAATAATTTTACATACACACACACTCACACAAAAAGACAACAACCAAATCTCTACAATGTTGATTGGAAATTCTGTAAAATGGTCTCTGAAAACGCCTGCATTGGTTCGTTAACAAGAAGGTAAGGACAAATAAGAAATCCTAATTAGGTTAAGGTAAACCATCTTCTTTTCAGATACAGCATAGTGTTATTTAAGCACTTGTAGGATGTGCTTAGAATCATGCATAGTAGTAGTAGTAGTAGTAGTAGTAGTAGTAGTAGTAGTAGTAGTAGTAGTAGTAGTAGTAATGGTTGTTGTTGTTGTTGATACAACCACAACAACAACAACAACAACAACAATATTAGCTTTCACACCTTTCAATCAATGTCTGATTAACAAAGGTGATGCATATCGCATTAAAAAGATATGTTGCACAATAACACACACACACACACATTGGAATGTGTGTATGTGTGTGTGTGTGTGTGTGTTTACAAAAGACATAAATACTTTTAGTTGTGCATGGATGAACGAAATCATTGAAAATATGTTGAAGAAAAGATGTCAGGAGGTGTGCATATAAAACAAACACACACACACACACACACACACACACACACACACACACACACACAGTGACACAAACATAAAAATGTTTTGTGCAAAACAATGGCTGACTTGAAGCAGACAGAAAAATATATGGAAAAAAAATATAAATGAAATATAGAAATACAAACAAAATGACAGAAATAGGGAGCTTCAAAAGACTTTGAACACATACGCACACACTTAACATCATCGTCGTCATCATCATCATCTTTTAACGTCCGTTTTCCATGCTGTCATGGGTTGGACGGTTCGACTGAGGACTGGTGAACCAGAAGGCTGCACCAGGCCCCAATCTGATCTGCCCTTCCTAACAGCAACCATTCCAAGAGTGTAGTGGGTGCTTTTTTACGCGCTACTGGCACAGGGGCCAGAGGGGCTGGATTCAACCACGATCAGATGGTGCTTTTTATGTGCCACTGGCACAGAGACCAGTCAAAGCGGCACTGGCATCAGCCATGTTTGGATGGTGCTTTTTACGTGCTACCGGCACATATAGATAGATAAATAGATAGATAGATAGATAGATAGAAAGATAGATAGATAGATAGATAGATAGATAGATAGATAGATAGATAGATAGATAGATAGATAGATAGATAGATAGGCAGAGAGATAGATAGATAGATAGATAGATAGATAGATAGATAGATAGAAAGGATTAGATTGTCATTACTTGCTCTCTTAACCTTGCTCTTTCTTTCTCTCTCTCTCCTCTTATACTCTCTTTCTCCTACCATGATACCTGAATAACATGAAATTGTATCCAAACATTCATTTCCCATCCTAGGCTGCCAGTCATCACTCCATCTCCCACTGAATCATTCCTTACTGACAGTTTGACTGAGGACTGGCAAGCCAGAAGGCTGCATCAGGCTCCAATCTGATATGGCAAAGTTTCTACAGACGGATGCCCTTTCTAATGCCAACCACTCCAAGAGTGTAGTGGGTGCTTTTAACGTGACCCCGGCATGAGACCCAGTCAGGTAGCACTGGCAATGGCCATGCTTGAAAAGTGCTTTTTATGTGCCACCGGCATGGGACCAGTCAAGCAGATATATATACATATTTATATATATCCCTTCAAAGATTGGTCAGATAGCAAGGCACCTCCAGATCCTGTCAAGCCATGCTGTCCAAAAAATCCTCATCAATGTTGCTGGAATATTGATCTCACATTTACCAACACCATGTGCCCCACCTTGACCAATAGCAGCTCAGTTTCCAGTAGCCATCTGGGATTTCCTGGATCTCTCCACCCAGTTAACTCTGCCTGACAAGCTAGGTTACTTTACTCAATGAAGGGTATTCAGCGAGCAGCTACTCACCTGGCCGAAGATACCTTAGTTATATAAAGGTTGCATTGTCATCACGGGATCCTGAGTTTGAAATCATTTTTCAGCTTATTGAACTTGTGTGTGTGTGTGAGGATTGGCTGTGTGGTAAGAAGCTTGCTTACCAGCCACATGGTCCCGTGTTCAGTCCCACTGTGTGGCACTTTGGGCAAGTGTCTCCTACTATAGCCTTGGGCCAACCAAAGCTTTGTGAGTGGATTTGGTAGATGGAAATTGAAAGAAGCCCATCGTATATGTGTGTGTATTTGTGTGTGTGTGCATGTGTGTGTATTTATGTATGTGTTTGTGTTTGTCCCCCCTCCCCCACCATCGCTTGACAGCTGATGTTGGTGTATTTATGTCCCTGTAATTTAGCAGTTCAGCAAAAAATACTGATAGAATAAGTACTAGGCTTACAAAGAATAAGTCCTGGGGTCGATTGGTTCCACTAAAGGTGGTGCTCCAGCATGGCCACAATAAAATGACTGAAACAAGTAAAACAAAAAAACAATTACATATACCAGTATTATAACCCGATTTCATTCGGGTCTACCCGGGCCACATTTTAAAGGTGAGGAATTTTGCCCTAGAGGCCACACCTTTCAATTGAACAAACTCAGAGTACTTTTAACATAGGTGTGCAAATTTTCAGGTCAATCCGACCACATTTACTCACACTTTTGCATGCACAACTGCTTGTGAGACAATGTCTGCCCTTTTCACAAATATATAGTAGATATATATATATATGTGTGTGTGTGTGT
>NC_068986.1:10019592-10024224 GCF_001194135.2 Octopus bimaculoides | reverse complement strand
GTGGTCATCGCGGTCGTGGTCATTGCAGTCGTGGTCATCGCGGTCGTGGTCATCATGGTTGTGGTCATCATCGTGGTGGTCATCGTCGTTGTCATGGTCATCGTCATCATCATCGTGGTCGTGGTTGTGGTGGTCACGGTCATCATCGTCTCCATCATAGTCATCGTCGTTCTTGTTGTCATTGTCCTTGTCATCGTCATCGTCGCCATCATTGTCATCGTCATTGTTGTCATGGTCATCATCGTCATCGTCCTCGTCATCCTCGTGATGGTGTAATTATTGTTATTGTTGGTGGTACTGCTGCTTTTATGTTTGTTGTTGTTGTAGTTATCTACAGTAATGTGCAATCTTTCAGTATTAGTAGACAACATCATTCAGCCACACAATCTTCTCCTCATGACACAGATGAGGCAGGCGAGGCTGAGAAAAGACGATGAATGACATCATCTGCTAACACCGAAGAAAGATTGCCAAGTACAGGGTTGACCTCCCCCACAGCCTGAGCCTTATGAGTGACAAGGGGGGCACGTGTGTATTAGGTATGGGCATCTTGTGTGTGAAGGTGTGGCTATAGGATGTATGTGTGTGTGTGTGTGTGTGTGTGAATGTATATTTGCGTGTGTGTGTAGATATGCGAGTATGAATGTATGTATTTGTGCATGCGTATGTGTGTGCATGTGTATGTGAATGCATGTGCATGTGTGTATGTGTATGTGCATATGTACATGTAGTGTGTGTATGTGCATGTGTGTATGCACATATGTGTGTGTATATGCATGAGTGTGTGTGTGTGTGCATGAACGCATTAAATGTGCATTTACTCCCTAGACTGCAACCCCTTAATAATTATGTGTGGGCTGCAGTTGAGTAAGAGCCCAACAAAACTCCTTGTAACACCAAAGATGAACTTAAGGCAAGGATTATAGCAGCATTCACCAATTCAAACAAGGAGACCATCCAGAAGAGTTGCAGGAGATTCCCAAGTTGTCTGGAGGCAGTGGTTGAAACCAATGGCGATTTTATTGAATAAATTTACCCTTTAGTATTTCAAGATATTCTTATGTAATTTTGGTAAATATGTCTGTTAAAATGAGATGTCAGCGTTATTTTAATTTTTGTGTAATTTAGACAACAGTTTATTCACCACATCCTGTATGTTTATATATACAGACTTGGCAACAGAACTTGCTCATCAAACATAGGAAGAATCAGCCATGAGAGAAACTGAAGGAAGAAGACTATGAGGACCTAATTAAGACATTCTCAACTGCTTGGGCTCTCTTTTAAATGCATTAAGAACCAAATCATCTCTACTATTTGTCACCTCCTGAAGACCATTTTTCACCACTTCAACCCACGTCCTTCTGGGTCTTCCCCTACCAGAAATTACACTCCACAATTTGAGATCAGCACTTCTTTATGCAGCTGTCCTTGTCCATATGTATAGCATGACCTTACCACTACAGTCTTCTCTCTTGCATAAATCTGATGCTTCTTATGCCCAATTGTTCTTTAAACACATTTGCACTGTCTGCCAAGATAAACTTGTACATATGCATGCATAGATGGGAGAGCTGTATACATGCAGGTATACACATATATAGATGTGTGTGGGATATATGTGTGTTTGGTTAAGTATAGAAATATTTCAATCTTACTTCGTACCCATCCTCTCCTCTCTTCTGGCTAACCTGAAACCTTAACCCTTTTTTCCCCACCCCCCTTGTTGACGCTTGCTCTTGATAGTGTACAGGGTTGAGGAAATTGTAATTCATTGGGTAAATAAACCAGAGAGCTCTGCTACTTAATTAGTTGGGCTACGAACTTCTCCATAACTTTCATCACCTGATCCAATAATTTGATACCTCTATAATTATTTCTATCTAAGATGTCACATTTACCCTTGTAGCAGTTGACTATGGTGCTGCTACACCAGTCATTGGATATAACTACCTCACGGACAACCTGATAAACTATAAGGGTGACTAGGCTATATCTCACTCTGCCAGATATTTTAAGCCTCTCAGCAGTGATTCCTGATGGACCAGGAGCTTTTCTCTGGTCCATCTTCAATTTCTTTATGGCTTTATCTACCAAGCTACTGTCTCTTTGGATGGCTGGTCCCTCTGTTGGGTCCACATTAGGCAGACTCTCCTTGCCTTGTGTTCTCTACATTTGGCAGCCTTTCATTAATGGCACTTTCAAGCCTCTTTCTTTGCAGAGTCACTAACTGCAAGTGAACAGCATCCATGTGAACACACTTCTCTCCAGCAACATCACAACTTTCCCTGACACACTGTCTTGCAAACCAAAACACTTCAAGCTGCTGATCCTCATGCTGCAGAACATTGGCAAACTTCTTCCTTTCTGCTTCCCCAATGGCTATGTATGCCTGCCTCCCGGTTTCCCTTCTAGCAACCTAATACAGTTCTGGCTACCACCACACATCCAGTCCTTCCAGGCCTGTTTCTTTGCTCTAAAGGCCCTGTTAACTACACTGTTCCACCACTATGTCACCCTAGTTTGTGGCTCTCAGTAAGTTGTCTCATAGGAACTCCCAGTCATCCTCTATGTTACCTATCTGTAACGTAGAGCATATTCTGAGGAGGGTGATTTCGTTTGAGGTAAATAGAGCACAAAAGCAAGATAGACCAAGGAAAAGGTGGAGGAGGAGACTGGGAGGGTTCGTTTGTAAAAAGGAGGACGCCCAAAATTGGGCAAGATGGTGAGATGGTGTGAGGGCAGTTGCTATGGCATTGAGGTAGATCTGGTCATCCCCATTAATGGGACAAAACCTAGATTTAAAACACTGGATGATGATGATGATGATGATGAACTCCTCCTCATTAAAAACTTCAGTTAGGATGTCTTTAAAACTCTGACTTAAGCTTTGTGATCCTTCTTTTCCAGACTGATTTGCTTCTTGGAATCCTCCATGCCTGTAGTCTGAAGTCACTAATGACTACTCTATGCTGAGAGGTACATTCTTCATCAAGGAAGGTCTTTGTCTTCATAAGCAACCATTTGTCTCGCTTTCTGCTGAGAATGTGGTCAATCTGGCCAGCATGGTCACTGGATTTATACGTTATCAGGTGACTGGTTGATTTCCTGAAGTTGGTGTTGTCATTTGCATTACAGAACTCCAGCAGCCTTGTTCCCTCCACATTTTGGGAACCAAATCCATGGCCCCCATGTACCCTATGGAAGACACCTGGGTGCTACCCAATGATACTTTTGTTCATTTAGCAGAACTGGTTGGGGGTAGGGACGAGCCAAGATAATTGTTGCTAAGCAAAGCTAGTTTAAGCTTAAGTACCCCATTGCACAGTTTGACTACCTCGATTACCTTATCAACCCATTTCTCTGGTAGCAATATGCTCGCACCACCTACTCCATCATTGTTACCTTCGCAGAAAATTTTATACTTGTGTTTTTTGGCTGAAGCTCACCTCCACCTTCCTTCTTGAATGCAACTCACATCAACATGTCTTTGTTCAAGCATCTCAGAATTAGTGCCTGACCTGAGAAATCATCCACATGTGTAAGGATACAACATTCCATGTGCAAATCACCAAGATGACAACACTGTGCAGGCAGGCTGTTGGATGGATTTTGAGACCATTCAGAACCAAGAAAAAGGATATCATTCATGCTACTCCTATGGAGAACTTTTGTACTCAGTTGTCTGAATTACTGCTCCCAACTGTGGTCACCACAGAGTGTCAAACTGGTGGCTGAACTCAAGGCAGTTCAGCACCACTACACAAAGAAGATTGACTTAATGCAACAGAAGAGCTTCTGGGAAAAGCTAAAGGAAGTGAAGCTCTACTTCCTGGAAAGAAAACATGAAAGATATGCAGTGATATACATATGGAAGATCTAGCTTCCAACTTTGGAATCGAGAGCTATATCAACCACTGAACCAGACAGTAATGCATTGTACTAAAGATCTCGTCTTCTCCAGCTAGAATAAGGACCCAGCACTGTAACAGCTTGGGTTTCAAGGGGACAAAACCATTTAGCATTCTACCAAACAACCACAGAGATTTGCAAGGTGTAGATGTGGTGGTCTTCAAAGAATGTCTGGACAGTTTTTTATTTGAGGTACCAGATGAGCCGATATCGTGACAGGAGACATAAAGAAGAGGAGCACCACCTTTGCCAGAAGCAATGTAGAAAAGAAACCCAACCACACTGAAGGCTGTGTTCCAGCATGGCCTCACTCTCTGGCTGAAACCAGTATGTGCAGTCGTTTACGTACTCTCTTTTACTTGTTTCAGTCATTTAACTGTGGCCATGCTGGAGCACCGCCTTTAGTCGAGCAAATCGACCCTGGGACTTATTCTTTGGATACCTAGTACTTATTCTATCGGTCTCTTTTGCCGAACCGCTAAGTTACGGGGACATAAACACAGCACCATCGGTTGTCAAGTGATGTTGGGGGCACAAACACAGACACACAAACATACACACACACACACACACATGATGATCATCATCATCATCGTTTAACGTCCGCTTTCCATGCTAGCATGGGTTGGACGATTTGACTGAGGACTGGTGAAACCGGATGGCAACACCAGGCTCCAATCTAATTTGGCAGAGTTTCTACAGCTGGATGCCCTTCCTAAC
>NC_068986.1:9996197-10017980 GCF_001194135.2 Octopus bimaculoides | reverse complement strand
AATTGACAATACAGGCAACTACGGAGGATTTGAACAGTGTGGTGGATGAGATTGTGTTGCCAGAAGAGGTAAGATTGAGAGTCAGTGTAGAGGGGAGGCTGCTGATATGTTTCACATGTGGAGAGGGGGGGGGCACATGAAGGCGTGGTGCGCCCAAAGAGAACAACAAGCAGAGTAGGTAGAGAGACAGGAGGGCGTGGACCAGGTCATGGTAACAGAGAAGGCAACAGAAAAAGAAAACAGAGAATGGATTTACTATGGTTAAAAAGAAAAGGAGGAGGAGTGGAGGAATGAGTTCTCCGCCAGAGAAGCAGAAAAAGAAGAGAGAAGAGGTGAGAAAAGAAAAAACTGTGATGGAGGTCGGGAAGAAGGAAGAAAAAAAAGGGAAAGTAAAAAGAAAGTGGAATTACCAGTAAAGATAGCGGTTGTTCCAGTGGAGAAAGATTCGGAAATACAACTGCAGGGAGGAGAGTTGGAGAGATTATTTAGGATAGAGGAAGGAAAAAGAGAACAAAAAGTACAAGATAAAGGAAAGAATATACGAGGAGGAGGTGGAGTGTGGTATTATGTGACATACAGAAAGAATGTTGAAACAGAAAAAAAGATAATTAAGTCTAATTCAATAGTAAGAGTGAAGGTGACTTCATACGTCTACGCAGACGATATGAAGGCAAAACTGATTGAAGAAGAGAACTATTGAAAGTTGAAAGAGATGTGTGGAGATAGCGTTGACCCACCAAGAGTGGAGGTGGAATTCAAGGAGTTGCCACCAGCAGTGAATCTGAGAGATATTGAACCACCGATGAAGTTCTACTAAAAGAGAAAAATAATGTATGTTAAATGATGTTATTTTTAGGAAAATAATGGTGATAAAGTAGGGAAAAAACAATTGTAGATAGTACATATAATGGTTCAAATGGTACCGCATGGGAGTGGGGCCCGTGTGGCCATTTTCATTATTATATAATTTCATCCCATTTACATACATTTTATGTTTTTTGTCCCCACTGTGGTCTTGTCTGTCTTTGTGGTGTCCGCATCTGTGTTTAGGGCTTTATGCCTAATAAAGAAATCGGTATTTCGTCAGCCGTTATATTCTGAGTTCAAATTCCGCCGAGGTCGACTTTGCCTTTCGGGGTCGATTAGAATAAGTACCAGTTAAACACTTGATCGATGTAATCGATTTAATCCACTTGTTCGTCCCCTCTATGTTTAGCTCCCTGTAGGTCATGAAGAAATAAATACGTCCAGGAAATGATATTCCGGATATTTATGAAAGACGGAATATTTAATGAAGATCGCATATTTCCCTTTACACCGCATTTCTCAGTATTAGTTCATAGACATGTTGTCGGTTTACTTAAAGCATAAACAAAAACCACAAATAACGGAGAATAAATAAATTTTAAAATATATTTAAAACTTTCACCTTTTGTTTTTCTTCTGAAATCAGAACTATGGACCCAGATATTTTAGTTATTTTTCAAGCGACAGAAAATCTTATAAAACAAACTGATTGCCATGTATTCCTGGAATCTGATTTTAATCGCCGTTCTCTTCCAAATCTGTTAGAAGAAGAAATAAGCAATGTTTGGAAAATAAGGCAGTCGAAGAACACGACTTTATATAATGGCACCAAGTTTCGCGTCCATGCTGTTCTTCCGTCTGTTGATAAAAAAGGAGTCAATTTACAATTAGGAATTACTTGTTATAGAGACTTTCTCGGAACCAACTGGTCGTTTCGGTCCCAACATATGCAAACTATTGGCCTCGCCTTGTTTGGTAATTCTCAAGCCTGTATGTCAGATCCTTTGGGCGTTGGTTCGTTGTTATTAACGAGCGATCAAAGAATTATTCTCTTAAAACGTAGCCAAAACTGTGCCGAAGCCCCAGGTCTGTGGGACATACCTGGTGGACATGCCGAACCTCAGGTTTGTTTACAAATTGTTTACTTATTGAGTTCTTGTTTGGTAAATAATTAGTGAATAATCAATCATTATGTAAGTAATCAGTAAAACGTGGAATATCACGTCATGCTTCTTGTTAATTGGAAAATTAATAAATATCAATCATAGTCTCAATTAAGTATTACTGATAAAAATTAGATTAATTAAACTAACTGACGGTAACCAATTACGTTTCTCTTAATGGTTCCAAATTTTATTTTCTTCATCTGTTTAAACTTGAATTGATCAACAGCCTGACAAGAAATGAACTACAGAATGATATATAATAGAAAATGAGGATATACCTCAATAGAAAGTTGGTCGACTTTTACAGGAATTTTTCGGAATAAGTCTCATTTATTATAGGACTGAAGAAAGGTTTTAATTTTCTTTTTAAGGAATCTCTCAGGGATATGTTTTATGTAGAGGGGCAATCTTAAAACAAAATTATGCTCTTTAGAAATGTGTAAGAAGAAAAGTGAGTCATTAACATAAATTTCAATTTATAATTTACCGAAAAGTTTTAAAACAATTCTTTGAGAATTTTTTTTGTTTATTCTTAAAGTAAACTTATGGAATAAACTTCACTTAGAGAAGATAAAAAATATTCAAAAGGTTTTGTTATAGTTTCAACCCCAAACGATCTTATTTCGTTCCCTATTCACTGCATAGATTTATATACAACATATTACATTCACAAAAGAGGTTCAAATTACGCAACAATGTTGCTAGTATACTATTGCTGTAGGTCGAGAAATTAAATCAATAAATTAAGTACCAGTGAAACACTGGGGTCGACCTATTCGACTAGTACCCTCCCACAAAATTTCAGGACTTTAATAGAAAGGATTTTTATTATTAGTAGTAGTAGAATTACTATGTTTACTTTTAATCTGCATGTTTGATGCAATCACTTGCCGGGTCACATCCAGCGTCCGAGGGCAAGTGACGGTCAAGAGCTGTTGAAATATAACTGAAAGCTTGACGAAGGCATTAGAGAAAGAGCTCCATATAATACAACACAGACATTTAAATTGATAGGGTTTTTCTAAGGATGTGGACAGTACTTGTCAGCGCAATCTTTTGGATTTCCTTGAGACATAGTTCCCCTGGGATGTTGTCTTAATGTTTCTTTTTTTATCATACGTAGGGCACCTACAATAACAATATTATTATTGTTGTTATTATTAGTATTACTATTATTATTGTTGTTGTTGTTGTTATTATTATTATTATCATTATTATTATTATTATTATTGAGTGAAAGAACGGTACATACCATCAAAGTGATACTGGGGTAGAATATATGAAGCCCACTGTACCCATCATGACTACCCGTCTGATAAGAGTACACCAGGCACATGCATCACAACCATATGTGCGCGACATGGTGATCTTATATCAAGATAAACAGTGCATGACCTTGCAGGTGGGGCCCAGTTAGAATTTTCTCCAGGTCGAGTAGCCCATCCCATTCAAAAGGTCTCTGAATAAGGGTTGTTTAAGGCTGTTGAATGAAACACCCATGTTTCCAGAGATGAATTATTCAAACCCCAAAGAATTCCTCTCAACACATGGCTATGATGCTTCTCCACAACTTCTGCTTGTGATCAGAGATGCACACATCGTCAGCTACTAAGGGACATGCTCAACTGATTAAGGCCAAACAATTGACAAGCAAATCTTTTACTATTATTTAAGGCAGCAATCTGGCAGAATTGTTACTATGCTTGGCAAAATCCTTAACGGTATTTCTCCCATCTTTATGTTCTGAGTTCAAATTCCAACTGAGGTCAACTTTGCCTTTTATCCTTGTGGGGCTGATAAAATAAGTACCAGTCAAGTACTAGACGTTGATGTAATCGATTTGTCCCCTCCTCCAAAATTTCAGGCCTTGTGCCTATAATAGAAAGTATTATCATTATTATTATTATTGTTGTTGTTATTATTATTATTATTATTATTATTATTATAAAGGCAGTGAGTTGGGAGACTTCACAAGCATGTTGGAGGAAGTACCTGGTGGTATTTCTTGCAACTCTTTACTTTCTGAATTTAAATCCCACTAATGTCAACTACTTTACCTTTGATTCTTTTGTTGTCAATAAAACAGTACCAGTCAAATACTGGGGTTGATGTAATTGACTTGGTCCCTTCCCCCAAAAATTTAGAAACCATTATTATTATTATTATTATTATTATCATCATCATCATTATCATTGAATTGAGGCAATGGATTTACAGATTTGGAGGAGCATTGACCAAAATTGCTCAAAGTATTTTCAAGCATCATTCTGAATCTAATAATCATCAGTGCAATTAGAGACAGCCATTAACAATAGCATCCTCCAAGAATTTGAATCTCTACCCATTTCCTGCAGGTTTTAATTTCTAAAGGTTCAACAGGAACATTAATAGCATCAGTCTCATTGACCTTGAAAAGATCCCAAAGCCATGACCATTGCCCCTTCCTTCAGACCGAATAATTGAAAAAAAAAAAAAAGAAACTAATTTTCTTGGCTGCTATTCTCATCTTCACAGTAATTATACTTAATAATGTTTAGATCTCTTTAATCTCTGCTCATCATCAGGTGTCTCATACACGTGAATATTTCCATTTTGTCAAAGGGCTTGAACTCAAAACCTTCCCTTTCTAAACAAATTAGGCCTTATAAAGAAGAACGCTCCCATGCTGGCTCCATGTAAGAAACACTGGTGCTGGTGCCACATAAAAAGTACCCAGTACCTGCTGTAAAGTGGTTGGCATTAGGAAGGGCATCCAGCTATAGAAACCATGTCAAAACAGACAAATGGAGTCAGTGCAGCTCCCTGATTTGATGGTTCCTGTCAAAGTGTCCAACCCTTGCCAGCATGGAAAATGAACATTACATGATGATGGTGATGGTGATGATGATGAGCTCCTAGATCCACTTGCCTGATTCTGGGGATCAGTGGAGTGATTCAAGGATATTACATTCCAAAGTGATTGGATATTGAACCAATGAAAACATTCTGGAAAGAAACCCAAAACATTAGAATCTGTCAAGAAATTCTTTGATGTATGTGGGTGTGATGGTGAAGGTGGGTCTCCTATTGTTTTAGTGTGTGTTTGTTTGTTTACTTAGAAAATTGCTATTTTTAAATCTCACAACATGAGATATTCAGTAACAGTACTTTGTAGTAAAGATTGTTTGCCAACATAACATGGCAGTCCTGGTTTAGGACAAATGTTGCTGTAATTTAGCCCCAGGAGACATTGTCTCCAGCTGGCTATATGACACGATCTGTATCCTTGTATTTTTGAACAAGGGAATCTAGCACCCCCACTCAGCTCAATGAAGGGAAATAACCTGGAAATCACAATACACAAATATTGTTTTGAGCTGAGAGGGGGTGCTAGATTCCCTTGTTCGAAAATATAAGGACACAGATCGTGTCGTATAACCAGGTGGAGACGATGTCTCCTGGGGCTAAATTACAGCAACATTCGTCCTAAACCAGGACTGCCGTGTTATGTTGGCAAACAATCCTTACTACATGTTTGTTTACTGTTGTTTAGTGTGTGTGCGTGTGTGTGTACTATTGTATTGGATTGCTTTTTTTTTTCTAGGAATTGGTTGGGTCTGTGATGATGGAAGAAATTGATGTAGAATCTTTGTCTCCTGCTGCTGTTGTCAAAGAATTGTATAACTCTGTGCTGCGAGAGATAAGAGATGAAGTGAACATTCCACAAGATATGCTTTTGGAACCAGAACTGATGGGCATCGCAAGCAATTTGACAAGTGCTGGCAGACCAAGTTTGGAGTTCTTTGTAAAGTAAGAGAAACCTATCTGCATATTTTAATTCACAGTACACACCATCATCATCATCATCCTCACCATCAGCACTATCAAATATACTTTCCCATGCTTTCAATGGGTTGACTGGAGTTTATTGAAGCAGATTTTCTACAGCTGGATGTCCTTCCTGTTGCCAACCCTTATCTGTTTCCAAGCCAGGTAATATTTATTCATAGCTAGAGATGTTTATGCAGAATATTGAAAATGAATGGCACTGCTTGTATAACACACACACACACACACACACATACACACACACACACAACTGGCTACAACTAATAAGATGGTGTTCTCATAAAAATTCCATGTCAAACTCTTGGTATTTTTCATAAAAGTCTCCAGGATTATTTGTTGACCAGATGCCATTAAGAGAAGGCCACCTACAATGCAAAAATACTACTCCTTCTGTTAGTAACACTCAATGCTCATTGAAGGGTGAAATAGCATGAAATTCTGAAGACTCTTTAGTCTTACAGAATACAAGACAATCCATTAGTGCTGGTGCCATGATAAAATGTCCCAGGTCACTCTGTTGAGTGGTTGGTGAATGAGGGGGAGGACAATGTTAGTCATGTCTAGAACATGGTATTTCTCTCTGGTGCCAATGCATCCAGTCTGTTCTGATTAGTGAAACACCAACCTCCAAATGCCAAAGTGCTTATGGCATGTTGCTCAATAGATAATACTGTGTCAGAGGCACATGACTCAGTGGTTAGGGTGTTTGGCTCATTATCATGAGGTCATGGGTTTGATTTCAGGTGGTGGTGTTGTGTCCTTGAGCAAGACAACTTATTTCACATTGCTCCAATCTGCTCAGCTGGCAAAAATGAATTAGACCTCTATTTCAAAGGGTTAGCATTTTGTGTCACTCTGAATCTCCCTGAGAACTAAATTAAGGGTGCACATGTCTGTGGAGTACTCAGCCACTTGCATGTTAATTTCACAAGCAGGCCATTCAGATCGACTAGAACACTCATCATCGTAACCGACAGAGTGTCAGCTGTTCTGTTATTTTGTCTTGACTCATTAATGCCCAGCGTCTGATTTATCATAAAACTTTTTGGTTTCAGACGAAAATATTCATATAAAATAATTTCATAAATTTAGGCCTCTAAAACCTTTCTGAAGATAAAGAATAATAATTATTCCAGCAATATTTGGCATCAAAGCCATACTTTGAACATTTATACGTTGTGATAGACTCGTATGTGAATGTAACAAAAAAATTCAAAAATTTTTTATTTTAAGCATTAGCCCTTTCGTTACCAACCCGGCTGAAACCGGTTCTGGCTCTGAGTTCGATTCCAGGCAGTGACTTGAATAATAATAATAATAATAATAATAATAATAATAATAATAACATCGAAAAAAAAATACCTTAGGAATGAGAACCCAGGTTCGAAATTTCCCCAAGACACCTGATGAAGGCTGGAGGGTATATCAGCCAAAATGTGTTAACAACAAACAAGATGAGGACAAAAATCCCTCAAATGTAAATAATGTACATATTTCCTCATCTCTTAAATATAGAACTGTAAAATCTTCCACCAAACGTTAGTCACAATTTCTGCTCCTGACACTACTAGCTTAATGATAACCAAGTTATTTTACTAAATTCTTTGTTATATTTAAAGTAATTAAAAGAAACACAGAATATCTTAAAATAAATGCAGTAACGAAAGGGTTTATGGGTTTTAATGGCTTCAACACTTTGAAAGTTCTCTCTTTTTTGTTTTGTCTTTCAAGCAAAAGTGTTGACCTCTACGTATTTGTCTAAAAGTCAAACAAAATTCTTTTCTCAGATCCTCTTTATCGAAAACAAATCAGAAATTTATGGTTTCCATTATGAACTCGTGTCACTTTTTTCTGACTGGATGTTCTTGAAATGCCAAATTCTCATTTTGCTCATGTTTTAGGCGATTGCAGATGGTGTAGGCTTAGGGTTGCTACCCCCCACACACACACAGACACCACAAAAAATCCTACTCCATACACTCTGTAAGGGGGTTGGCATTAGGAAAGTCATCCAGCTACAGTAAGGCTGACAATGGAGAATGATGCAATTACTGAATCCATCAAAACTCTGCCAGCACAGAAGATGGGCACTAAAAGGTGATGGTGGTTGTGGTGGTGGTGTGATGGTGGTTGTGGTGGTGGTGTGATGGTGTTGATGATGATATATGTATACACACACACACACACACACACACACACACAAATGGACATACATGTATACTCTTTACTTTCTTTTACTCTTTTACTTGTTTCAGTCTTTTGACTGTGGCCATGCTGGAGCACTGCCTTTAGTCGAGCAAATCGACCCCAGGACTTATTCTTTTAGAAGCCTAGTACTTATTCTATTGGTCTCTATTGCCGAACCGCTGAGTTACGGGGACATAAACACACCAGCATCGGTTGTCAAGCGATGTTGGGGGGACAAACACAGACACACAAACACACACACACATACATACATATATATATACATATATACAACGGGCTTCTTTCAGTTTCCGTCTACCAAATCCACTCACAAGGCTTTGGTCGGCCCGAGGCTATAGTAGAAGACATTTGCCCAAGATGCCACGCAGTGGGACTGAACCCGGGACCATGTGGTTGGTAAGCAAGCTACTTACCACACAGCCACTCCTACGCCTATGCACACATTTCTATCATTGTCAAGATCCCATTAACTGATGCAGCCAGTCGTTGGGGTGCCACTCTAGACACTTTTGTAGTCAGCCATTGCCACTGGTCTCTGTTCTCTCTCATGCATAACAGGTTCACTGTATTGTGTGACCTGTCCAGTCCTTGATGTTGTCAGCCCAGGATTTTCTCTGCTTTTTGCCCTTCTTCAACTGGGCCCTGAAGAATGGTTTTAGACAAGGATTGTGGCAGGAAACACATGACAGTACCAGGCAAGCTTTTGTATTTTTACCTGTGCAAGGTATTTTTACCTGTCTGCTGGCATATCTCTTCACTTGCTGCCTCAGCACATAATTCTATGATAAGTCTAAATCAAATATATGGAATGCATGCTATGTTGATATATTTATTGAATACCAGATTCAGTTTCTTTATTGTAAAATGCCATCATTTTTGACGACATGGGTATACTAGTATATTTATAAAGAACTCTGTCTTTTTTGTTTAGATGCAGTTTACCCTCATCCGAAGTATTACAGTTGTATCTTCAGGGAAACCAGAGTGAAGCAGATGAATCAACACATATTCAGTGCCTTTCTGTTAATGATGTCTTGGAGCTGCAAGAAAATAATAAACAGCTCTGGAGCATGCTGGCGCCATCAGCAAAAGGATGTTTTATTATTTTCATAAACATGGTTTTAAATAACGTTTTAAAACTAGATTCTAACAGCAGTATTACCAATTCCATTGAGCCTTAATGTCTTGTTTACCATTATCGAATACAGTGGCATTGCATAAAATTCATTGTTAATCTTGGTTCCAAATTGGGAACAACAGTTTAAACTCTGACCATTTTCACCAAACAACACACCTCTCTGTCTGTTTCAATTCATTTTTAAAATAATACTTGAATGGGTTTATCAACTTAACTAATTTTTTTCATTGATGGTTTTCCCATGCAAATACAACTAAATAAAAGATTCCTACATGACATTTTCATGGAAATCTTACTGAGATTTCATCTCATTATTCTTCTAGTAATGAAGTTTTCAGTTTGTATTAAAATCTAAACTCTTTGACATGAACTGTTTGGGGCAAGTTGCTCCCCACCCTGGTCCAAGAAGTGCTTTTCAAACGGGTGGATGGAATCAGAGTTCATGTCTGTCAGTGGCATATTTACATCTGTAGATTGTTATGATTACCATTCACCAAATCCATGGAATTAAGATTAATAGAATTTTCTGAATATATGTTTTATGTTGCAATGGATTTGAGGAATTAAGATGAAAATAGTTGAGATCACTTTCATTTTATAAGGTTCCTTCTAATGTTTCTGAAGAATGGCACTTTCTACAGTTTGTCTGATTGAAACAGAAAATAAAACAGGATCTTATTTCACTTGCCAGTTTGATTAGTTAGATGTAAGAAGGGACCTCCAGCTGTTAAAACAACCACCAGTTACTCCTTCAAGTAAACCATCTGGCAGTGTAAACCTGGGAAACCAATTTTAAAAGCATGACACATGACACAACCTGTTGCAAAAAGAATGTTGATAATGATGCCTTTTTATGTTGCGTTCCTTAAATGGGGCTTTAGTTTTGTGCATTTGTGGAAATACGTGGTCTGATCAATAAGTATCCAGACTGTTGCTATAGTAACGAAGCTAAAGCATGCAGAATAAAGTCACTTGGCACAGATTGATCTTCAACTCTGTTCTACATGTGCACCGAGTTTTAACATTCTGGTTCACTTCTGTTGTTTACAGCAGTGCTTGGAAGGAAGGTGTGTAGCCCATGATCGTCGCATTGACCATAACAGAGAAAGTTGAGCAGAGAATCTGCATCAAATTTTGCCAAAAGCTTGGACAATACCTGCTCAGAGGCCTATGCAAAGATTTTGAAAAGTTTTCATTGTTCTCAACACAATCAAGGAGATTTTGTGCAACTGAAACCTGAATTTCTTTTTGGTCAGCTGAAAGCAGTTCTGGCACAAATTTGGCAGACATGCGTCTCATACCCAAATCTTCAGTGATAATGGACTGAACTGAACGGTAACTAGTCTGCACATCCTCTGATAACTCACAGATTGTCATTCGATGATTTCCCCTCACAGTTGCATGCACATCTGCGATGTTTTTTTCAGTTCTGCTGGTTGTGGGTCTCCAAGAACATTCATTAATATCAACATTTCTTCGCCTATCTTGGAAACATCTGAACCACTCGTTCACTTGTGTGTGGCTCATACACCCCTCTTCATACACTTTCTGTAACTTTGCGCAAACCTCTGAGCAGGTATCGCCATGACAACTTTCTCTGTCATGGTCAATGTGACGATCACATGCTACACACTTTCCTTCCAAGCACTGCTGTAAACAGCGGAAGTGAGCTAGAACGTTAAAACTTAGTGCACATGCACAGCAGAGTTCAAGGTCAATCTGTGCCAAGCAGCTTTACTCTGCGTGCTTTAACTTCATTACTATGGCAACAGTCTGTATACTTATTGATCAGACCTCGTAGTTTTGTTTCTTACATATCTGGGTTGGCCTTGTGCCTAAATCAGGAACCGTTGATATTTGGGTTTAAGGAAGAAGTCCAAAGGGTCCATAAACTATTTACAGAGAGAGAGAGAGAGAGAGAAAGAGGGAGTGTGTGAGAAGGAAAGAGACAGATAGAGGAGAGAAAATATAGATTTTTGAATTTTTGGATGTATTCCTAGGGAGAATTCCAATTATAATATTCGTCCAGGTTCCCGTGGATAAATTCCTGAAGTCTTTCCTCAGAGTGTTGGTTGTTGCAAAATTATTGAAAAAATTAAGTAAATTGTTTATCTTTTTTTATTTTGAGATTATTTTGGGGGAAAGTTTTTTAATGGATCGAGGTTTCACAATAAATGGAAACTTTAAATATTCGGGAGAAAAAAAAAATTACTAAAATAAAGTCTATTTTTGTATTACTTAAAAAAACCGTTTTGCTGTTTTTATATCTTTTATTTTTTACTTGTTTCAGTCATTGGACTACAGCCATGCTGGAGCACCACCACGAGCGTCTTTTTAGTCAACTGAATCAGTCACAGATTCTGTTTGATTTTTATTCACCTAGTACTGATTGTATTGGTCTCTCTTGATGGACCGCTAAGTTATGGGGATGTAAACACATCAGTACCAGTTGTCAAGTGGTGGTGGGGGACACACAGACACAAAGACTCACACACGCACGTGGATACATATGTAGAAAGAGAGAGAGAGAGAGAGAGTAGCTTCTTTCAGTTTCCGTCTACCAAGTCCACTGACAAGGTTTTGGTCAGCCTGAGGCTATAGAAGCAAACACTTGCCTAAAGTGCTGTGGAGTGGGACTGAACCCAGAACTACTTGACTGAGAAGCAAATATCTTACCACCACACACCCATGCTGGTAACACTGTGTAACATGATTGGTTAACAACTCTTATTTCCTATTTGCTGACCCCTAGAAAGTATGAAAAATGGCTAATATTCCTTTCAAACTTTGCTTTTGTTATAATATTTATTCAGACCCCAAAGAATCCCTCTTGACACATGATTATGATGCCCCGTCACTACTCCTTCTCATGATCAGAAATGCCACTAAGGGCAACTCAGCACTGAATCTGTCTGAAATGGAAAATAGATCAGTTTCAAGACATTGACGTCCAGGTCACAGGAGCAGGGTTTGAAGGGGACAGTGGTCATTTCCTTTCATTTCTAAATAGAAGCAAATAAGAAGTAACACTCACTGACCAAAGACAAAAACAATGAAAATTTGGTTAGAATTTGGAAAGGTTATCCAAGAAGAGAAAAACATGACTTCGAATATATGAAGAAAAAAAAAAAAAAAAAAAAAAAAAATCTTTCATTTGATATTCATGAAAAACAAAGTAACCAACTGGATTAACTAGCCAGGATGGATAAGCTCAAATCTGCTGCTGGCATTTCATTCTCAGTTCAAAGAGTTTTTGGCAAGATGTAGCAGATCTTATGAACCTTCCTGCCCACTCTTCCCAACCCTGCCTACATTCTCCCTTAAATTCACCTTTTTTCTTTAGAGTACATTCTGACACCTCGCCACCATCATGTTTGCCCTCTTTCTAGTTACTTCCATCCACCCTTATATAATGTGGGGTAACCATGTATCCCCTTTATTGTCCCTCTATCATACTTTGATCTCTCAATATCTGGCATAAGGCCTCCTCCACCACTCTCTCCTCCAACTCCTCTCAGTTGAGGGATCTTTCTTTTCTTTGTCTTGATAATAACTTGGCAACCTCACAAGGACCAGCATCACAAAAAGGTACCCAGTCCACCCTGTGAAGTAGTTTGTGTTAGGAAGGGCATCCAGCTGTAGAAACCATTCCAAAGCAGACATTGGGGTTTCGTGCAGTCTTCTGCCCTGTTAGTTCCTCTGGAGCCAGCTGACCCATACCAGCATGGAAAACAGACACTAAATGATGATGGTGATGGTGGTAGTGGTGGTCACCATTGTCATGGTAGTGATGATGAAGAAGATTGGAATGCTTGTCTTGAGACCAGTGTTTACCAAATGTCCTGCTCTGCCTTGTTATTGATTCTCAATTCTGTTCTGATTCCAAGCGGTCAATGGCAATTGCTGTGTGCAACAGAGAAGCCACCGTTCACCCTAAAATCAAAATCATCGAACACAAGGATTACTTCTACCCAATAAGCACAGTTATGAAAAAAGTTCCTAGGCCCTGGGGGACCAGAACCAGTGGAGCATCAGACAAAACACATTGTGTTGTTTAGTTACACTCCTTCATGTTGTAAGTTCATATCTTGTTTGAACTGATATAACTTTCCCTCCACCCTAGGACGATACAATAACTACCCCCTCCCCATGGAAATCTAATTAACTATTTCATCATCAACATTTAATGTCCTTGTCCCATGCTGGCATGGGTTGAATTAATTTTATCTTTCCTCCTTAAATCAGAGCCCTTATGCCTAGGTTCAAAATTACTTTTAATGAAAATTCTTATTTTTGATACCCTTTCCCAGACCGTTCAGCTAGTGTTTGTCTCCAGTGTCAAGTGGATGAAAGACAAGTTCCCCCTGGATAGGATGCTGGGCTAAGAAACACAACAAATCCCACTGGCAAAATTCAGTTCTCCATCAGTTCATGCCAGTCACCGTCAAGAGCTCAAGTGTTCTCAGATTCTGGCTCTGCCAATTTCTTCAGCAAAATCAGGATAGCTACAATCCATCCAAGAAATGAGTCCCTGCAAGATTGGGGTGGCTGCTGCAGCAAGTGTCACCGGTCATTCTCCTTTGCAATCCTGTTTGCGAGGCGCAGCTAGACATGCCATTTGATCTGGGGTGTAACAACCCATTACTGCCACCACTCTTGTATCTTCTGCTGCTTAATTCCCCACCCTCACCCCACTGCATTTCTTTCTTTATCTTTGTTTCTCTTCTGAGGTAGCTATGGTTTATTTTTTTCTTGATAATTCGATCTTTTATAATTTAAATGTTTTTTTCTTTTTTTTTTATTCCTATAAAAATATGTTGTTTATAAAAACGAGGGAATAATAACGAATTACCAATTATTGAAGTGCTAACACAGCTTATGACAATAACCTGTTTTGTTCTGTGATTCTTATTTACAGCTACACAGACTGAGTCATTGGAGAGTTTAAAGTCTTCACCACATGTAAAAGGCTATGCTTCTAACAATATGAACTACAAGCATCTTGTCCAGTTTTTTTGTGCCCCATCAGCTCTATCATCTATTGTCTTGTCATTTCAAAACCCGTGATTTTGCCCTGTAATGGTATGGACAGGTCCTTTTGTCTTTATTTTTCTTGAGTCTCAGGACTCATAAGGTCAGTTAGCATCTAAGTGACCAACACCACAACATTCCCCTACACCAGATACCTGTCCATTGTAGGTTTTGTAGGTTTCACTTTGCCTTTCATCCTGTGCAGGTAGCATGTAAAAAACACTTTTTGAGCATGGTCGTTGCCAGAACTGCCTGACTGGCCCTCGTGCCAGTGGCACATAAAAGCACCCACTACACTCTCAGAGTGGTTGGCATTAGGAAGGGCATCCAGCTGTAGAAACTTTGCCAGATTAGATTGAGCCTGGTGCAGCCTTCTGGCTCACCAGTCCTCAGTCAAACCGTCCAACCCATGCCAGCATGGACAGTAGACATTAAACGATGATGATGAGACAGTAAAGGAGTTTTAATAATTATTTTTTTCATTTTAAACTATTTTCTGTTAAAATTTAAAATTAATATTCAGCAATTTAAGTACCCTGGGACTTAATGGGTTAATCCTTTCTACTATAGGCACAAGGCCTGAAATTATGGGGGAAGGGATCAGTCGATTACATCGACCCCAGTGCATGACTGGTACTTAATTTATCAACCCTGAAAGGTAGAAAGGTAAAGTTGACCCCGGAAGCATTTGAACTCAGAACATGAACACAGATGAAATACCTCTAAGCATTTTGCCCAGTGTGCTAACCATTCTGCCAGCTTACTGCCTTAAACAATTCCATTAATGACTGGACAACAACAATCTGTTAAACATGTCATAACCCACAGACATATGACAACAGTGGAGGGATAAAGATCATGGTTTCCTTTAAAACCCCCAACCGTGCTGGTGCCACATTGAAAGCCCCCAGTAAGTACACCCTGTAGAGTGATTAGCATTTAGAAGGGCATCCAGCCATAAAAATACTAAATGCTAAAACAGACCATTGGAGCCTGGTGCAACTCTCCAGCCTTGCCAGCCCCTGTCAAGTCATCCAACCCATGCCAGCATGGAAAAACGAACATTAAATGATGATACAGTTCTATATTTAAGAGATGAGGAATTATGTACATTATTTATATTATTTACATTTGACAGGCATATAGCGTAGTGGTTAAGAGCGTGGGCTACTAACCCCAAGATTCCGAGTTCAATTCCAAGCAGTGACCTGAACAATAATAATAATAGTAATAATAATAATAATAATAATAATAACATCGAAAAATACCTTAGGAATGAGAACCCAGATTCAAAATTTCCCCAAGACACCTGATGAAGGTTGGAGGGTATATCAGCCAAAATGTTATGTTAACAACAAACAAGATGAGGACAAATATCCATCAAATGTAAATAATGTATTAAATGATGATGATGGTGATCCCTCCTCCCAAACAAATGGGTTTGGAAGGAGACCCCAGAAGACTTTGTGTTCCTGTGGTTTCTCTGGGAAAGGTCAGCTTCTGTGGATTTCTCTCTCATACACACTAAAGTGGTTGAACTCTTCAAATTCCTTGACATGCTATTGTCTTTCTTTGTCATTGGACTCAAAATACCTACACCACTCCTATACTCATTTCCTAATCACACCTGTACAACAAGTGTGATTGACCGAGAGAAAATATGCAGGTATAATGGTTGATTGTGCATGTGCTGTCGGTATTTTTTGTTTCTCATTTGCTTTGTAACCAATTGATCGACTGATTCTCCATATTTTTATGTCCTTTTATTGTATCCCAATTGCCTGGATTAAGTTGTGGTTTTGGGGGTTGCGGGTCTATGGGCAGTGCTGTTCATAGTCCAAAAATTATTCTACATGAATGTATGTCATTTTTTTCCCATGTTAATCATCCTGCATTCTATAGGGTACCATGAATCATTGAACAAAACTGTAAGGGGAGTGGCACGTAAATTTTTTTGAAAAGTTTGAGAACCACTGCCCAAGAAGAATGAATAAAATGATAGGTGAGGTTCATCATATTTACACTAAACTGTTTGACTCAGAATTCTTTTCCTTCTTTTTCTCCTTCTCTTTTTTCTTTCTTCTTCTTTTTCTTCGCTACCAGTTATGAAAGTGAAAATTGCTGATGTCGTTCTATCAGAGTAGGAAAGCAGGATTTCCTTATTTATATTTTGAATTTCTCTGTTTCTGTGGGTTTTTTTTTTCATTTTCCTTTTCAACCAGAAGAAGACAGGTGATCTATTAAAATATTGTTCAAAGATCAAAGATCAATGACACTGTTGTGGACGAGCAGACAGGGGGTGACGTAAGGTTGCAGTTTTCTATTCTTAATTTCTTCCTTTTAAAATGCACCGAGTCCACTCTGTGGAGTGGTTGGTGATAGGAAGGGCATCCAGCCGTAAAATCTCTGCCAAAACAGACACAGTAGCTTAGAGGTAGTTTTTCTACCTGGCCAGCTCCTGTCAGCTGTCCTGCCCATGCATGCATGGAAGATGGACGTTAAACAATGATGATGATGATGATGATGATGATGGCACTCTTCTTCTTAGCTATTTGCCTCTGTGAAGAATTACAAGAATCTTTATAAATCATCAATAATAACAATATTGGTTTCAAATTCTGGCTCAAGGCCAGCAATTTCAGGGGCAGTGGAGTGGTGGGGGGGGCGTAAGTCGATAACATCAACCCCAGTGTACAACTGGTACTTATTTTATTAAAGACTAAATCAACCTCAGCAGAATTTGAATTCAAGATGTAAAAAGCAGACAAAATGCCTCTTAGCATTTTCCGCAGTGTACTAACGGTTCTGCCAGCTCACTGCCTTCTTCTTCTTCTTCTTCTTCTTCTTCTTCTTCTTCTTCTTCTTCTTCTTCTTCTTCTTCTTCTTCTTCTTCTTCTTCTTCTTCTTCTTCTTCTTCTTCTTCTTCTTCTTCTTCTTCTTCTTCTTGTTGTTGTTGCTGCTGCTGCTGCTGCTGCTGCTGCTGCTGCTGCTGCTGTTGTTGTTGTTGTTGTTGTTGTTGTTGTCTTTTTAGTAAATTTGGTTTGGAGGGAGTAAGGTAGGCAAAATAATTTTCTAAGGTGTAGCTATGTGGTAAGAAGTTTACTTCCCAACCACATGGTTCTGGGCTCAGTTCTGCTGTGTGGCACCTTGGGAAAGTGTCTTCTACTATAGCTCTGGGCCGACCAAAGCCTTAGGAGTGGATTTGGTAGACGGAAACTGAAAAGAGCCCATTGTGTGTGTGTGTGCACACATGCATGTGTCCTTGTGTCTGTGTTTGTCCCCCATCACTGTTTGATAACTGGTGTTGGTGTGTTTACATCCCCCATAACTTAGCAGTTTGACAAAAGAGACTGATAGAATAAGTACAAGGCTTTAAAAATATAAGAACTGGAGCTGATTTGTTCAACTGAACCCTTCAAGGTGGTGCCCCAGCATGGCCACAGTTCAATGACAGAGACAAGTAAAAGATAAAAAATAAGAAACGACTATGTGATGCGTATGGATGAGGACAGCTGCATAAAGAAATGTCGATCACTGAAAGTTGATGGTACCCATGGGAGAGTGAGATCCAGGAAGATGTGGGATGAAGTGGTAAAGATCGATCTCAGGATGTTGGGCCTCACAGAAGAAATGACAATGGACCGAGATGTCTGGTGGT
Source organism: Octopus bimaculoides (assembly GCF_001194135.2). Lineage (NCBI taxonomy): Eukaryota > Metazoa > Mollusca > Cephalopoda > Octopoda > Octopodidae > Octopus > Octopus bimaculoides. The sequence continues at coordinate 10,000,144 of NC_068986.1, read as the reverse complement.
ATGAAGTTCTAGAGAAGACCCACCCATGTCGGCAAAACTAAGTTCTAGAAGTGCTGTGTGTCCCACCCACACTTAACAAGAAAACTTCCCACCCACTCTACAACAAACCAAACTACGTCTCTACATCTCTTCTCTTCCTCACATTTCTGCTCCTTGTATTATGATTACCTCCCACTCCCCCAATCTTGTCCCCTTGGCCTTGTGCCATTGTATCATTGCTCTCCACTAGCTTCCAACCTGTGTGTTCCACCCATGCCCTGTCTCACTGTATCATTTGCATATGCCCAGTACTTTGCTGCCATCTCTATCCTGCTGTCTCCCACTCTATCTTTCTCCTTCTCCTGCACTTCCCTGGGGTTGGGTAACCATGTATTTCCATTGCAGCAGTGCACCTGTTTCTGTCTTCATTGCTGACCTCTCTCTCACTCCGACCAAGTAACCTTGTACCTCCTCTACAACATCCAGCTGTAAAAACCTTGCCAAAACTGACCTCACCTCTGCCACGTAAAACTGACCTTACCTCTGCCACGTAAAACTGACCTGCTTGTGCCACGTAAAAAGCACTGAGTCCATTCTGGTGAGTGGTTTGTGTTAGGAAGGGCATCCAGCTGTAAAAATCCTGCCAAAACAGTTATAGAAGTCTAGTGCAGGCTTCAGCCTGACCAGCTCTTGTCAAACCATCCCACCCATGCCAGCATGGAAGGCAAGTGTTAAACAATGATGATGATGATGACAACAACGACGATTGCAGGTAGATATTTCATTCATTACTCACCATTCCATTGGATAAAGAAAAGGCCAAGTTGATGGTAAAGATATTTGATCTCAAAACAACACAACCACACAAAATGAATTAGTTTATAGTCTTTACAACACTAACACATAATAAATTTGAAGCATTTACAAAAAAGAAACAATAGTTTTAAGATTAAGTTTGTTCCATAAATAAGAGAGGCAAAAAAGTCAAAGGTTTGAGGAGTCTTGTATTCAAACATTCTCTCGATTGCATTTATAAGCAGTGTGTGTTACTTGTTTGAATGAATAATGGTCGACCGCTGATGCTATGTAGGTGTCTCAGTGTGCAAAATATCTGAATGTGTTGGTCTGTAAAGTCAGTCAACCCACATTAGCACAGAAAGGCAGATGTAACATTGTCTTTGTTGTTTTGCTTTGAAAGAAGAAGAAGAAAAAATTGCAATAAATCAAGACAACCTCAAAAAATCTTTTGCTGTTTAAGATTTCTACTTATGTTTATATTTGTTTTGTTTTCTTTTAAAATAAATTAAGAGGAGACAAGGAGAAGTGCTGGCCTTTTTGTAAGCTATCCTAGAATGGTGGGGAAATCAATCAGATTGAACATTGGTAGGTCAATGTCTGCATGGAAAATATGGACAAGCAGAGAACTGGCCATCTTGTCTAAAGACTCAAAACAGAGTGAAGTCCAGTAAAGACAGCCAAATACCATCTATCTATCTATCTAGGTCATTGTATCATTGCTTTCCACTAGCTTCCAACCTGTGTGTTCCACCCATGCCCTGTCTCACTGTATCATTGCATATGCCCAGTACTTTGCTGCCATCTCTATCCTGCTGTCTCCCAGACTATTTCTGCATGTTGTCCCCACTCATCTCAATCTTCCATAATGGTCCTCAGCTCCTGTACCCCTTCCATACCAGAATCCTCCAGCATGTTGTCAATATGGGTCGTCTTCTTCCTTCCTCTCCTGGTTCTTCCTTCTATTGGTTACCATAGCACTCACTTGTTAACAATTTCATCGGTGTGTCTGATGCAGCATCCAGCTAGCCTCATCCTTCTGTGCTGTGTCTTCAATGTTACTTTTGGTAATCCCTGGAATAAGTCGGTGTTTGTTGTATGACTCTTCCAGGAGACACTGAGTGCCATTCCAAGCATCCTCGTATAACAACCATCCAACTGCTTCTTCAATGCTTTAGCGAGGGTCCATGTTTCAGTCCCTTATAGAACAGACTCCACTGTTACCAGAAACAGCCTCACTTTCAATTTCCTTGCTAACTTTGAACTTCACACCTTTCTCAATTTATGGCATGCGCTCCAGGCAAGAGCTTTCTTTGCTATGATGCCTTTTTCAGTTCTTTTGTGTCCACATGCCAAGGTATTTGAAATTTCCAACTACCTTCAGTGACTTACTGTGTTAATTTCCATTTTTGGTATAGTAAAGCCACATGACTAGCACAGAGAGGGTGGTCATTAACTTAATCAGTTGTGGTGAACACATATGATATAAATGGTTAAAGGTGTTCAGCTCATGATCATAAACCTTGTGGGTTCAATTCTTGGACAGGGCAACATGCTATGTCCTTGAGCAAGCTACTTCATTACATGTTGCTGCAGTCTACTCAGACATCAACGAGTGACAGCAACCAGATACTAATGCAGCCCTCTTGCTTTCTAGCCATAACATTTTGGATGTCACACTGGTTCAGGGATCGTAGGGCTGAGAAGGTGCCTATGTCTACCTGGCAATACAGAGGTACCTAAAACAATTAGCTAACATATGGTACATATCACCAGATCATTCTGGTTTCCGAGTGACAGCTAAACACATACAGAAACAACTTTATTAATTCTATGGGAATAACAAAACGAAAACCAATCCTGCTTTTTCATTTATTTACATACACACGCTGACAAATATATATACATACACACACACACACACACACATATATATATATATATATGTATATATATGTAAGAACGACCGTGCGAACCAAAAGGAGGAATGGTGACGAATGGAAAACGGGCTCCTTTTTTAAACGCGTCACATGGTTGACACAAAAATATAAAATGATAAATATGTTATAATTCTATAACATAGAGAATTCATAAATGCCAGTAAGGAAGACGATAGAACTCAACCGATAGAGATGAATAACAGTAAGATTTATTGTAGCATTAAACTGTATGTCTGTGTGTGTGTGAATGCGACATAATAAAACACAATATAAGACTGGCTGTCATGTAAACAAAAGAGTGTGTGCAAGTAATACATGTATGTGAATGCAAGAGATACATAGTATTGATAAGAGTCAGTAACACGGATTAGAATTTACCAGTTCTTAGTTAGAATACACAGTAGTAAGTGTCTATATATAAGAAGTTAAGGTTAAGGCAGAGCGGTCACTCATCATGATGTTGGGGCTTCTATGCCGGGCCGGGTTCTTGAATACAGAGGTTCTTCGCAGGCTGAATTCTGGTTGTTATTTCATGGTGAGCAAATCACACAAACAGGGTTGAGAAGCTGCGGTGGCTGTTTGGTAGCTGTGGGTAGCTTGTGTATGTGTAGAAGTCATGTTGACGCTGTTGGGGACGATGCTGGTAGTTGTAGTTGAACGATGGTGTTGATGTCGTCGCTGGACTGGCTGATTGGTGTTATACTGGCTGGCTGTGTTACGTGTGTGGTCAAACGACCAGATCCTACAAGATCTGAGCCGCGACGAATTGGCAGGGATAATTTAGGCTATTTATAGATACAGATAGGCTCCAGAGAAGCATCAGAAGAACACTCTCACGTGACCTTATTAGGGGCTACGGTTGGTCGATTTGCATCCTGCGGTGAACGGACTGGAGATAATTTACCCGCGCAAAGAATAGTCAGTCAGGTGATGACAGGGAAAGAGTTGTTTTCTACTATGCTCGCATTTGTTTATATATAACAGTGGGGGAGATGGTTTCACTACATATATATCTGTTGGCACTCCGTCGCTTACGACGTCGAGGGTTCCAGTTGATCCGATCAACGGAACAGCCTGCTCGTGAAATTAACATGCAAGTGGCTGAGCACTCCACAGACACGTGTACCCTTAACATAGTTCTCGGGGAGATTCAGCGTGACACAGTGTGACAAGGTTGACCCTTTGAATTACAGGCACAACAGAAACAGGAAGAAAGAGTGAGAGAAAGTTGTG
>NC_068986.1:9994252-9995862 GCF_001194135.2 Octopus bimaculoides | reverse complement strand
GTAAAACCACTACAGTCACTCATATTATTTCTCCACAACTATAAATGCTGTCGGTGAGTGACATGGCACATAAAGTTCAAAACCTAAATAAAAATAAAAGGTTAGTCCTCTATTACAATTTCGAAGTTAGGAACCAAAAGTGGATCTATTCGAGTGGCTTTGACTGCTATTTCTAGGCATGTAAGGGTTTTTAACCCTCTCTGTTATCATTGGGATTTATTTACAATTATTGCACTCTTCTTTTATGTATATGTATATATATATGTGTGTGTATGTATGTATATTTGTATGTGTATGGATGTGTGTGTATCTATATATATTTGTGTGTGTATGTATTTATATTTGTGTGTGTGTGTATGTATGTGTGTGTATGTATATTTGGGTGTGTGTATGTATATATATTTGTGTGTGAATGTATGTATTTATATTTGTGTATGTGTATGTGTATGTTTATATATTTGTGTGTGTGTGTGTGACTGGGCTGTGGCCATGCTGGGGCATCACCTCAAAAGGTCTTAGTTGGACAAATTATCCCCAGTACTTATCATCTTTAACCCGGTGCTCATTGTATCAGTCTTTTATGCTGAACTGCTAAGTTACAAGGATGTAAACAAACCAACACTGGTTGTCAAACTGTGGTGGGGGACAAACACACACACACACACACACACATTTATATATACGAAGGGCTTCTTTCAGTTTTTGTCTATCAAATCCACTCACAAGGCTTTCCCAGGTTGCCAGGCAGTGGGACTGAACCTGGAGCCATGTGGTTGGGAAAGAAACTTCTTTTCGCACAGCCGTGCCTGATATATATGAATATCTATAAATATATTCTTTTACTTGTTTCAGTCATATGACTACGGCCATGCTGGAGCACCACCTTAAACGGTTTTAGTCAAACAAATCAACTCCAGGACTTATTCTTTGTAAGCCTAGTACTTATTCTATCAGTTAATTTTGCCAAACCGCTAAGTTACAGAGGCATAAACACACCAGCATCAGTTTTCAAGCATTGGTGGTGTGACAAACACAAACATAAAGACACACTCACATAAATATATATATATATAATATACACATACACACACACACACATATATATATATATAAGTATATATATATATATATATAAATAAGGATAAGATCGGTATTTAAAATATTGATCTTATCAAGTGGTCAGCTGGGAATAAAAACCATCAAAGGTAATAATTATTTAAAATTATAATACAGGGTATCAAGAGATACCACCACGCTGAAAAAATAGCAGTCAAATCCTGACTCCAAAACCACAATAAATGTCCGCAAGGCACGATTAGCGAAGAAGAAGACCAAATAAACCAGTAAAAATAGGGCTATTTAAGCTAGTCGTGTGCATAATTGCATATATATGTATGTATACGTCCGTATATGTAAGTATACTGTTTATATACATGTATTTGTATTTATGTACTTGAGTATATTTCACTGATGAAGGCAGAGCATTTATGCAAAGCCAGAAATCCAGGATTTGAAATTATCTTATTATTTTTACTGGTTTATTTGGTCTTCGTCTTCGCTAATCGTGCCTTGCGGACATTTATTGTGGTTTTGGAGTCAGGATTTGACTG
>NC_068986.1:9991092-9993020 GCF_001194135.2 Octopus bimaculoides | reverse complement strand
TATATATTTATATATACACATATATATATATATATATAAATATAGGCCAATCACTGCTGATTCCCCACCTCCACTTACTAGAACTATAGTTGTAGGAATAGTTTTCATAATCACTCACTCACTCTCTTCCTCCCTCTCTCCTATAGACACACACACACACACACACACACCTGCCATCATAATAGACTAAATACAAACAATGATAAAGATAAGAGAAGTTAGAGAAGCTTCTCACAAAGATGATCACTTTTTGACCTCAACAGAGCAGCTGGAGGTGGGGGGGACAAGGTTAAAGAGATTAAGATGAAAATTATTGACAGACAGACAGACAGATATAGGGGGTGGAATTCTTTTATAGAGGAAACTGACTGTTGCCAGGAGTACATACAGACACAGACACACACACACACACACACACACGCACATACACACACACATGCACCTACACACAAATATACATACACACACACATGCAAGCGTATTAATACACGTCTTCCAAAAAACACACACAAACACATATATACATAATGAAGAGAAAGGCTGAAAGCCTCACATGTTGAATGGAAGAATTTAGTGAATTTCATCAATGCCTCCCATCCTCCATCCATCCACCCAGGTATCTCAACTGGAGTTTATTTTATTGACCCTAGAAGAATAAAAGTCAAAGGTCGTCTGTCAGAACTTGAACTTACAATGTAATAAAACCCCTGTAACTAAATATCTCAACAGAATTTGTTGCAACTCTGCAGAGATATTCGTTTTAATAGAAACCAAAACAAGAAACCAAGATGCTGATTGTAACCATTCCAGAACAAGAAATTAGGATGAATCTAATAAAGACAAAGACCAGCAAAACTCAGTCAGAGAATAAATGTAGAATCTGCTGGAAAAGCAATGAAAACATTAACCATCTCTTGCGTGAGTGCAGTAAGCTAGCACAAAAAGAGTATAAGTGCATGAATGACCGTGTAAGTAAAAGAATGCATTTGAATGTTAACTGTGTGTGTGGCTTTGAAATAACAGGAAAGTGGTGTGAACATGAGCAGAGGCTGTGATAGAGAATAAGATTTACAGGAATTTATGGGATGTACCCATAAAGACTGGCCATATTATTGAAACAAGAAGACTGGATAAGATTATAGAGGACAAAATAAACAGTGTAAGGTCCTAGACTTTGTAATACCATAAGACACCAAAGAAATTTAAGAAACTGAGAAATATCAGGACCTGGCCAGAGAGACGAAGAGATTGTGGAAGATAAAAGTGACAAGTATTTCAATGGTTATAATTGTATTTGGTAAGACACTCAAACTGCTATCCAGGAGACTGAATAACATTGGAAGTGAGGCTCACGCTGAGATTTGAGGAGACATGTTGTCACCAAACCTCGAGATAACATCCCTGTTAACTAAATTACAATATAGTTCAATGGAGACATAGGAATGGAGTTTAGGATAAAGAAATGTGGAGTTCAAAGAGGAAAGGTGGTGAGAACTGAAGGGGTAGGACTACCAGATTGAAGTGTTATGAGGGATATTGAAGAGAGTGGTTATAAGTACCTTGGCATCTTGGAGACTGACAGAATAAAAAAAAGTGAGATGAAAAGTTGGCACTGTCATGGTATTAGCTGTCAGAAGTGAAAGTACAAAAATCTGACAAGGAACGTTACTGCTGGTTTGAGTTGATTCTTTGGCTACTGACAGCTAATACCATGACAGTGCTGAAAAGTTTACACAAGAAAGAGTAAATGAGATGATTGTGTTTGATTCTTAAAGAAATAAAGTAATTACAATCAGTGCTTGGGATGTATCAGCACTATGATGTGGAGCAGACATACTTAAATGAACAAAAGAAGAGATAAACCAGATGGACAACATATGGTGCTTTACATCCTAAAAGTTTCACACGTAGGATATACTTACCATGGG
>NC_068986.1:9988639-9990898 GCF_001194135.2 Octopus bimaculoides | reverse complement strand
TATATTTTAAATAATTTGCAATTTCAGAAAATATATTTTTATATTAAATTTGCGTTTTCTAATTTGATAAATTCTACGGACACAAACAGAGGTGAACGAGTGATAGATAGATAGATAGATAGACAGATAGATAGATAGATAGATAGATAGATAGATAGATAGATAGATAGATATATAGATAGATAGATATATATAGAGAGAGAGATAGTGAGATAGACAGACAGACAGACAGATAGATAGCTCCGGCTAGTCAGTAGCCAAAGAATCAACTCAAACCAGCAGTAACGTTCCTTGTCAGTTCTACTTTCAATTCTGACAGCTAATACCATGACAGTGCTGAAAAGTTTACACAAGAAAGAGTAAATGAGATGATTGTGTTTGATTCTTAAAGAAATAAAGTAATTACAATCAGTGCTTGGGATGTATCAGCACTATGATGTGGAGCAGACATACTTAAATGAACAAAAGAAGAGATAAACCAGATGGACAACATATGGTGCTTTACATCCTAAAAGTTTCACACGTAGGATATACTTACCATGGGAAAATGGAGGAAGAGGTATGACAGGCTGCGAAGATTGCATAAGAAGTGAACAAAATAGTCTTGGTTGATATGTTTGGAACAGCACAGAATCATTACTGATGAGAGTTAAATTGGCTGGGATCATAGAAACAGAGTTGTGCACCAACATAGAAGAGTTCAAGCAAAATAAAATTGGAAAGAAAGTTGCAAGGCTGAAAGACAAAGTATGGACAGTTCCTAAGAGATGTAGATAAAAACTTTAATCTTGGAAAGATAGACAAACATGAGACATGGACCTGGATGAGTAAGGGAGATTTGAAAGAATGGGCAGGAGCTCTTATTTGTGCTGCTCAAGTGCAAGCATTAAGAACTAACTGCATAAAATTCCCCATTGACAAAACAATCGAATTGCCATTCTGTAGAATGTTTGGGAAGTTTGGAGAAACCAGCAGCCATATTGTATGTGAATGTAGCTGTTTGGCACAGTGGGAGTACAAGAGATGGCATGACAATGTTCCTCAAATTGTACAATGGTTTTATGTGAGAAATATAACTTGGAATAACCTGACAAGTAGTATGAATACCAGCCACTCGCTGTAATGAAAACCAATGTGGGGAAATTGAAATGGGACTTAAATGTGCAATGTGACAATGTGATTGAGTTAAGAAGACTTGATTTGATCATGATTGATAAAAAAGAAAGATATTGTTGTATTATTGACATCACTATTCCAGGAGATGTCCATGTGGCAGAGAAAGAGAAGGACAAATTGGACAGGTAGCAAGATTTGAAGCATAAGAGAGCACATTTGTGGGAACTGAGGAAAGGAGAGTTTATACTCTTTGTGATAAAAGCACTTGGAATCATGACGAACCAATTTCAGGAGTGGCTTGGCAAACTTGGACTCAGTATCAAGACTGAGATGCCACAGAAACCATCACTGCTTGGAACAGCCAGGATTTTGAAGAGAGGTGTGACAATATAACTGGAATGAGTTGACCCATTTTTGATAAAAAATATTGACATACAATCAGTTTGAGAAAAGTGACAATAATAATATTTCTTTCTACTATAAGCACAAGGCCTGAAATTTAGAAGAAGAGGTTGATGTAATCGACCACAGGGCTCAACTACAGTTTATGTTATTGATCCCAAAAGGATGGAAGACCTTTGCAGTATTTGAACTCAGAACATAAAAAGTCTGAAGAAATGCCTCAAAGCATTTTGTCTGACGCTATAATGATTCAACCAACTTGCTGACTTAATAATAATAACTATAATCTTTTCTATTAAGGGCACAAAGCCTGAAATTTGGAGAAGGGGATTAGTCATTTACATCGACACCCCCGTGTTTCACTGGTACTTTATTTCACTGACCCCAAACGAATGAAAGGTAAAGTCGACTTTGGTAGAATTTCAATTCAGAACATAAAGATATGCTTGTGTGTGTGTGTGTGTGTGTGTATGTGTGTGTGTGTGCGCGTGTGTGTTGTGTGTGTGTGTGTGTGTGTGTGTGTGTAAGTACAGGTGTGGCTGTTTGCTTCTCAAACACATCGTTTTAGATTCAGACCCAATTCCTAGTACCTTAGACAAGTGTCATCTACTGTAATTCCAGACTGACAAAATCCTTGAGAATAGATTTAATAGGCAGAATGTGAAAGGAGCCTCTCTCTCTCTCTCCCTACACACACACACACACAGCCTCTCTAGACACATTCTGCCCGCCCCCACATCC
>NC_068986.1:9982393-9984773 GCF_001194135.2 Octopus bimaculoides | reverse complement strand
GAGAGAGAGTTAATCATCATCATCATCATCATTATTTCCATATCTGCTTTTCCATGCTTCACCTTGTTTGATTGATCAGCTGCCCTTCCTGTGACTGACTTTCACCTGTTTCCAAGCAAGGTAGGATTTTGCCTTGGTCGAGCAGGTCTTCATGGAAAACTGGAAATGAATGACTCCAGCATAATGGTAACGCTTACAACAAACACACAATGTCTAGATAAGGAGACAGAAACTTACTTCTTTCAATTTCCATCTACTGGATCCATTCACAAGACTTTTGGTTGGTCTGGGGTTATCACAGAAAACACCAAGGTACCACACAGTGAGGCTGAACCCAAAACTACATTTTTGGAAAACAAACTTCACCACAGATTCAATCACACACACACAATATGTATACATATTATGCTTCCACACCAAGAAATCATATTCTTATTCTACCATAGAATTAGCTATGACGACCTTATTCTGACAGCATAATCTGTAACAGAATTAGAAAAGAATTTCCAGGTTTGAAAGCAACACCTGGAATTAAATGGCCTTAAAGTTGATTAGTAATGACCAAAGTTCTCGTAAGCAGGAAAACAAGCAGGACACTAAACTCTTGAGAAATGTGTAGAAGATTTATAGGTAGAAATTCCATATGGTGTACCCAGTCCAAATTGTGAACATTTAAGAGATGCAATGGAACCATAAAAAGTTTAGTAAAGAAATACCTTTGTGAGTAGCAGATATGCAAGAACACACAGGAAATAGATTTCTTCAAATGCCAAGAAGGCTCCCTAGAGGTTGAAGATAGCTTCCATTACCTCAGTAATTCAATTAGCAGTGGGGAAGTATGTTCTGAAACATAGGTACTAAAATGAGAACTGTCTGGAGAAAGTTGATTGAGTCATTACCTTTGTTGTGAGTGAAAGGCAGATTGAATGATGCTGGTGTTTGAACAACTTTGCTTGAAGAGAAATATGGGTGGTGAGTGTAGAGGATGTGTGAAGGCTAGAAAGAAATGGAACAAGAATGGTCTGCTGGAGATGCAAGGTCTGTGTGCTTGTACGACAGAGTGCAAATGTATGGAGAAGAAAATTGTGCATGAGAAGAATCAGACGAGGGATTGGAGAGGGGGGAGTTCACAGGGTTCCAAAAGGAGAATGGGAGGTAAAGATGGGTGGGAATTCACAGGGGTATGTATTGTGTGCAGGTACTTAGGTGGAAGTGAAGGCACATGGCTCAGTGGTTAGAGTGTCGCTTACGATCATGAGGTTGTGAGTTCGATTCCCAGACCAGGCTGCGTGTTGTGTTCATGTTGCTCCAGTTCACTCAGCTGTAGAAATGAGATGTGGCATCACTGGTGCCAAGCTGTATCGGCCCCTTTTCCTTTCCCTTGAATAACATCGGTGGCGTGGAGAGGGGAGCCTGGTATGCATGGGCGACTGGTGGTCTTCCATAAACAACCTTGCCAAGACTTGTGCCTCGGAGGGTAAGTTGGGGACCAAAAGGAGTCCCCAACTTAGGTGGAAACATGAGGGAGATACAGCAGTGGTAAGCATGGGCTCCTCATATATGAGGAGCGACACAAAGCAAATCAGTGCAGTGCAGACTTCAATGTGATGGGTTGGTGGAATCTATCATCATGGCAACACGTGCTGAGGAGGGTAAGGCTATAATGCCAGTCCAGAAACCGGTCCATGTGAGTCCAAATACTAGAAAATATACAGCTGGATTCTGTATAGGTATGTTGAATGATTTTCTTGACCCGTTTGTTTGCAGAGAGTTGATTTCTGTAGCTATTACCAGTGTTATTTTCTCGGTGGTTTAAATAAGAGTTTTGACTGTTATTTCCAGCGGGCAGACATACTCAGTATGTCCTTTGATTAATACAAATTTTAATTCTCCAGCTATTTACTGCTTTTTTTTTTTTTTTTTTTTTTTTTTTTTTTTTTTGCAGGGGTGGCCTGCAATTGCTTATATTATTAAATCTGTTGTTATCAATTTAATTATATTACCTTAGATAATAAGAGAGTTAATAATATCTGAGCAAATATTTTCTGCTGAATTATTTACTCCTTATTGGAATTATTTTCACACTGAGACGGCTTTGATTTGGCACAAACTTCAACGTGATGGGTTGCGGCATTTTTTCAACATGGTAAGACATGATGAGGGAGGTAAGGATATAATGCCAGTCCAGAAATCGGTCAATGTGTGTCCAAATACGAGAAAATATGTAACTGGATTCTGTATAGGTATGTTGAATGATTTTCTTGACTCGTTTGCTTGCAGACAGTTGATTTCTGTAGTTATTATCAGTGTTATTTTTTCTGCGGTTTAAATAAGAGTTCTGACTGTTATTTCCAGTGGGTAGACATACTCAATATGTCCT
>NC_068986.1:9976932-9982204 GCF_001194135.2 Octopus bimaculoides | reverse complement strand
AGAACTTAACTCTAAATTGAAGGATTACACAATATATTTTAGTAGGGAACATATATTAGCCTTACAGTTCTATATTTAAGAGATGAGGAATTATTTACATTATTTACATTCAATGGATATTTGTCCTCATCTTGTTTGTTGTTAACACGTTTCGGCTGATATACCCTCCAGCCTTCATCAGGTGTCTTGGGGAAATTTCGAACCTGGGTTCTCATTCCTAAGATATTTTTCGACGTTATTATTATTCAGGTCACTGCCTGGAATCGAACTCAGAATCTTGGGGTTAGTAGCCCGCGCTCTTAACCACTACACCATATGCCCATGGGCATGTATTAGCCTTTACAAGGAAAAGGTTGACAGTGACCTTGAAGTTCCAGCTTGCATGTATACACACACACACACACACACAAGACTTGTACCCAGCCAAAATAAATGTTTCTTCAATGGAGAAACAACAGCTGCCATGGCAGCAATGCTATAACTGATAACAACAACAACAACATTGATAAAAGAAGATAAAAATACTTTAGAACTGAATGTAATTAATGTTGCCCATCACCATCATCATCTGTATATTCTTTTATATTTTATCTTTTACTTGTTTCAGGCAATAAACTGTGGTCATGCTGAGGCATCACAATGAGGAATATTTAATCAAATGAATTGACCCCAATACCTAGCTATTCTATCAGCCTATTTGCCAAACTTTTAAGTTACAGGGATGTAAACAAACCAACACCAGCTGTCAAGCAGTGGCAGAGGACAAGCAAAGGCACACACACAGAGTTTCAACATACCAAATCTATTCACAAGGCTTTGGTCGGCTGAAAGCAACAGAAGAAGATACTTGCCCAAGGTACCATGCGGTGGGATTGAAACTGGACCCAAGTGGTTGGGAAGCAAGCATCTTACAACACATGCAAACATTATAAAGTGTTGTAAAAGGTATTACTAGAAGATTAAGAGGTGTTAGGGCATTAGACAGAATACTTCGTAGTATTTGGTCAGACCCTGAATTCTGAGTTCAAATCTCACCAAAGTCAATTTTGGCTTTCATCTTTTCTGTGTCAATTAAATAATAATTAAAAATAATGCTTTTAAATGTTGGCAAGTTTGAGGGAGGGACTAAGTCAATTCAGAAAATTATTAACCATTACACCAACAACCACCTTGAGCACCTTTTTGAGCCTCATGTGTCTAACACATGTGGGCATGCCTACAAAGTCAGAAAACAGTACAGCTTCCATGACTTTTGGTAAACATTTTTTCTCACTCAGAGTTACTGAAGCATGGAACAAACTTCCTGCATCAGTTGTTAGTTGCCGAGACATTGCATCCTTTAAAACCTCCATGCTTCCTAAAATTCGCCAACACTACACCTGATATCCCCACCCCCTCCATACACATGCACACACACATATATATATCGTGACCCATACACTGCTCACTTTCCTGACTTTTGTACATAATTCTATGTACTGTACATGCACCTTTGATGGGTTGTAGGGCACCTGAGCACTATACACAATAATTTCATTATTATAAATAAACCCCAGTACATGACTGGTACTTACTTTATTGACCCCCAGAAGGATGAAAGTCAAAGAAGACCTCAGTGGAATTTAAACTCAGAATGTAAAGATGGATGAAATACTGCTAAATGTAATAATTCTGCCAGCTCCACCACAGCCCAAACAATAATAAAGTACCAAGGAGGCAGATTCTTGGAATTATAAGAACATGGGACTTGATACCTTGTGGTAGTTGTTCCAGCTTTGTGTGTTCTGAGTTTAAATCCCACCAGGGCCTACCTGCATGCAGGACTTAATCCATTTCTCAGTTTAACACCTGCAACAGAGACCTTGGGTGTCTTTAGCAGAGTCTACCATTGTCAGGGTTCTGGCTTGAGGATACCCTCCCTCCCCACCAGCATCAGAATCCCTGTAAAGGGTCATGGGGCACTACCTTCACTCCTGACCATAAGAATGCCAGAATGGTATTTAAAAACTTGACCAAAGTTTCATGTTCACTGTGGGGGACACATTTTCCAATTTGTCAGGTTGTCCACATTTGAAAAAAAAATGGCAGTACTCCAGCATGGCCACAGTCTAAAGACTGAAACAAGTAAAAGATATAAGATAGAATATTTAAATAATGGGGCTAATGCAGTTTCGCACCTCTTCCTGAAAAATGCATTTTTTTCAGATTCCTACGTTTAAGATGTTGGAGATTACAAATATGCAAAAAAAAAAAAAATTTTCCCCCCACCCCTTAAAATTTTGAACTGTTTTGAAATTTTTTTCCCTATGTTTTAGATGACGGACATTCGAAATATGCAAGAAACCACATATATTACTGGTACTTATTTCTAAATAACCTCCAAAAGGAGACAAAGTGGATTCTGGTAAGATTTGAACCCAGGAGGTAAGACTAGTTACATATTTTATCCCACCTCATTCCAAATGACCAAGGTCAGGTGTCTTTATGGTGTTAGGGCAAAACTTAATTGAACCAGTTAAAGAATTACCAAAATTTTTAATCAACCCTGGAGGGAAACAGGAATAATATTAAGAATCTCGAAGGTTGAAAAATGAATATTATAAAAATATTTTGGACTCTTTGGTACAAAGATGCGACCAAGTTCCGTAGTTTAATGAAAAACAAATTCTTAAAGAGAAGATGGTTTTGTTACAAATAACTTATTTTGGTTAAAATGACTTTATTTAATTTTTAAAAACTTTAAATTTAAATTTTTAAAAATCGACATGAAACAAAACAACGTATCACAGATAACAAAAACAACAGAATCTTCAAAGGTTTGTCACATATTGACTGATTAGGGTATGCGACTTTGTCATCAGTTTTACCAAATTCTTCAGGAACTGTAATAGATTTTTCTTTTTTCCTTTTAACTTTCTTTGCATGTATAATCCACCTTCAGCAGGGTTCTTTGAGAAGAATATTTACACAGATCAACAACACATTTTAACTACATTGAACAACATACGAGCAACAACAGACTTGGAAGGACCATTCCAGTAACAATAGAAACTTACAGATCTCTTGAAAGTTTCTTACCACTGACACGACGTCCACTGAACAAATGTTGGAAATAATCTCATCAAAAATTCAAGATGGACTTAGTTGAACATGGAGAAACAACACAGCCTAAAACAACCCCACCTATTAACAAAAAAACCCATCATTCATCTAACCCAGTGCTTCTCAACCATTTTTGAAATCTGTGGACCTTTTTGATTCCAATCTGAGACAGGTGGACCCTTGCAGGCATTCGATATTTAAAAAAAAAACCTGATATTTTTATTATTCAATACTATTAGGAATTGTATTCAAAAAATTATTAAAATATTTGGTGCATCAAAGAAAGATCAGCAATTTATTTCAGATAAATTTTAACAACAAAGTCTTACATGGACCTCCAATGGACCATACGGACCCTGGTTGAGAACCACTGGTCTAACCACCTCTAAAATCTCATTACAATACTATGAGGTATTTATCTAGCACCTTAATAACTCTGCTGCCAATTTCATGACCTTAGAGAACCAAAATTAAATCTAAGACATTACAAGAATAGTGACCATTCTTTGAGCCATTGATGCTGCCATACTATGTTCCAGTAAATATTAACTTCTCAAAAGACAATCTGGGTTATAAGCTGATACAGAAGTGGACAGAAGTCTTGAGTGTGTATTTTATTAACCCCAGGGGAATAACAGGTATTACTAAAGACCTAAGGCAGTGTTAGTATATTTAATGCCAAGAGCATTAAAACTAATTGAAAACAATTATGTTGTGAAGGGGAGAAAAAAAAACATTAACCAACGCCCAATATTTTTGTCTGGTTATTCAACAGCCTTTACCAGACTTGCTCAAATAGTAAAGGGACATCCCCATGTAGATCTACAATGTTGTTCACGAGTTGGTGTGAAAATTAGCATATTTAATTAAATACATCATTGAGCTTGATTACTTGGAGACGCCATCCACAAAGGCAAAAAGAAAAAAAACAGTAATGTTAGTGTGAACATATATAATGCAGTGAGCATTGATTAGTCTAATTAGGAATAATTATGTTGTGCAGAAAAGACAAAGTTCACTTAATGGCTAATAAATATCTTAATATTCTTATTAAGATTTTTTAATGACTCCTACGAGCTAAATTTTCTGTGGTTTACTATTTTTTAATTAACATTAAACTTAATTATTGTTTTGCATGTGAATGCCATCTGATTTGTAAACCTCAGTGGTGTGTGTGTGTGTGTGTGTGTGTGTGTGTGAAATAACGGTACTCCAAGCATTTGTTTAGAAGGGAGATAACTCAATGGCAACAACTTCTCAGGGTATTTTAGTATATTAAAATCGTTCGTTTCATGGTTACAACAACAACAACAACAAACATAATGATAATTCAATAACCAAAATAAAATAAAGAAACCCTCAATTTAAAGAAACCAATTCAAAACCTGCAATAAAATGGGGGTGGGGAAGAAGAGGAATGGAAAAGAAAGACGAAGGAAGATAATCACTGGATTTCACGTTTTCCAGTCATGAAACGTTGCTGAAAAATCAATCTCTGAAGTGCAAGCCATCACTAATTGTATCAGCAACATCGTTGATATAAAATTCCTCATCGTAGTGAACACACTGGGATAGGATGACAGACACTTTCACAGTAACATCACCAAAAACAGAACGAGATTGTTTAAGAAGACGGTCTTTAAAGCTTCTTTTAGCATCTTCAGCTTCGTCGCGGTACATTGGTTCCGAAATGAAAGTCTGGGTGCCATGCCCTCCCCCACTTAACCCTTCAATGTAACGCCAGCGGATATGATCCATTTCATTGTTCTTGATAACACCAGCCCCTAAAGGGATTCCGTTAATGAGTCGTGGAAGGCGTTTGTAGCAGATGTGAGGCAGGGGCTCATTCGGATTGCCTGTATAGACGGGATGAAGGGTGATCTGCATCAGGTAACATTGTCGGTCATCTTCAGAGTAGCTCTGCCTGCTGACCTGTTGACTAGCACTGACCGGAGAAACTGTGAAACGAGATTTTGTGGCCATCATCAAGGGCTCAGAGTTCAGTAGATCTGTAATAAAGACAAATATATATTCGTTATCGAAATATTGGCTTAAAATTCTGAGACAAGGTCAGTAATTTCCCGGGGAAGGGGGCGGTTAAGTCAATTCCTACAATGTTATAAGCAGTGGGAAAATACGACCAGAGATCTCACATTTACCCCCCCCCCCA
>NC_068986.1:9976080-9976899 GCF_001194135.2 Octopus bimaculoides | reverse complement strand
CCCCCCCCCCCCCCAAAAAAAATAGACTTTTCCATTCTTCCCAAGCGTTAAACTAATACACTTGCTTGTTGCTCCTTCACCTGTGTTCATTTGTTTTCTGTGAATTTGAACTGGATGGATGGACGGAACTTACTTGGAAATGGATGCGTGGCGTTCGATCATATAATAATATAAATATATATATGTATAGGAAAGTGGTTATACACCATTAGGTGTACACCCGCTTTCCTATATTAAATTCAAAAGAACACAACGAAACGCGACTCTGAACTATCAACACAACAATATGTATTTACCGAGGAAATAGGCATGGTTGCTGAGATGTTGGAATGCTGGAGAGACAGCTTGATACGACCACGCTCATGGCTGGCCGGCCGAGAAAGAGAATGAAAAGAGCGGGAACGTTTTAGATGTTGAATTCCACGCATGCGCATGGGACTCTTCCTGTGTTCCTTCTGGAACTATTCCCTGCGCATGCGTGGATGAAAAGGCAGTAATGGCGACTGTATTTTGGCGCCAAATGACGTCACTACAATGGCTCCCCCTCGAGTGCGGAAGCACGAAAATAAAAATTTTGGAGGGACGCCTGAGGCAAGATGGCCACTGAAACCAACCACAAGATGTGGCACAAACACACACAAAGAAAAATCAAAGGAATGAATGTACACTTGTGAGATACATGCATGCAATCTGAAAGGAAAGAAAATATATGAGTGTGAATGCGACATATAAAAACATAATAAAAGACAGGCCGTCGTATAAAGAAAAGAGTGTGTGTGATTGATACATGTATGTGTATGTGAGATATTACAGCAGATA
>NC_068986.1:9974790-9976004 GCF_001194135.2 Octopus bimaculoides | reverse complement strand
AAGAGCGAGATGTGCCGCGGTGGTTTGGATTGGTGTACATAGAAATCATGTTGATGATATTGGCGAATCTTGTCGTTCGTAGTTAAAGTCGTGTTGACTATGGTGGCAAATGCTGGTGGCGATGAGGCTGGTGGCGAAGACGATGCTCGGTAGTAGTCGTAGACTCGTGTTGCTGATGGCGACGGTGATGGTAGGCTTGGCTGGACGAAGCTGTTGATGTGATCACTGGAACTGTTGCTGCTGCTGCTGTGTGGTGGTAATGATGTTGACAGTGGTGTTTGAAAAGGTACGCTTTTTCAGACGGTCGACAGACACCATCTCTGTACGACCATTAGCGTCGACCTTGAAGAAATTCAACCCAAGACTACGGGTTGGGCGAGGCGTGTAAGGAAGCCTTAAATTGCCTATGAAAACGCTCAACCATTCCATTAGAAGCGGGATGGTAGTTGTTGGTGCATATCAGGAGAGAGAAATTTAACAGGGCGTCTATTTGAGAGGTACCGTTGAGTGGCAATGCTGGAAAATGCTGTCATGAATTCGGAGCAAATAAGCATCAAGAAATGTTATGTACTCACTGAAATGTAACTGTGCATTTTACTGCTATTTTCAGCAAGTAGAGGACGCTGTGTAAGAATGAATTGACGTCTCGTGAAACATGTAGGAAATTGCTCAAAAAGTTGTTAGAATGAAATAACCGTGAAGTTTTTTATGTGAAAAACCACAAAGGTCTTAGCAGTGAAGAAATTTTTGGTTATAGGCTTTGGAAGTCTGAACTATCAACACAACAATATTTATTTACCGAGGAAATAGACATGGTTGCTGAGACGTTGGAATGCTGGAGAGACAGCTTGATACGGCCGGCTGGCCGAGAAAGAGAATGAAAAGAGCGGAACGTTTTAGATGTTGAATTCCACGCATTCGCATGGGACTCTTCCTGTGTTCCTTCCGGAACTATTCCCTGCGCATGCGTGGATGAAAACGCAGTAATGGCGACTGTATTTTGGCGCCAAATGACGTCACTACATATGCATATATATACACACAATACATGCACATACCTGCATATATATATGTATATATACATGCATATATGAGTACAGGACATAAAAAAAACGTGAACAAAATGAGAAACGAGAACATAAAAAACAAAAGCATGGAAAACAAACTTTTTTTCGAACAACGAAAGAAACAAATAGAGAAACGAGGCAGGCAAC
>NC_068986.1:9972015-9974780 GCF_001194135.2 Octopus bimaculoides | reverse complement strand
CAAAAGCATGGAAAACAAACTTTTTTTTCGAACAACGAAAGAAACAAATAGAGAAACGAGGCAGGCAACATAAAGAACATTCCCTTCATCAGTTGTCCCCTGTTTTATCTCTACTCTGTGTTTCGAAGGTAGGGACAAGATGCGACTTCGTTAAAACAGTCCTTCCCGCAAAGCAAATTAAATCAAATTTGGGATTTTTTTTTGTGGAGGGTTGAAGTAGTAACAAAAACAGGACAGTGAGAACAAAACAGTAAAAACAAATGGTGAGGGCTGTTAAGCCATAACGAGGTATCATCATCATTTAAAGTCTGTTGTCCATGCTAGCGAATAATGACTTAAATGTAAATTATAATTTAACTCTTGACTGAAACACTTTTGGAAGATGTGAAGTGGCCTTTTCACATATTGTGTGACTGATTCTATGCTATGACTTGTCTAACACACAGCTCTGCATTTTGCCTGGCATGCTAAAAATTCTGTCAGCTTGCCACCTTAGAAATAATAATAATAATAACAATAATAATAATGATAATAATCTTTTCTACTCTAGGCACAAGCGGTTGGTGTTAGGAAGGGCATCCAGCCATAGAAACCATGCCACAAAAGACAGTTGGAGTCTGGACAGCTTCCTGCTAACTCGCTCCATGTCAAACCGTCCAACCTATGCCAGAATGGAAAGCGACAGTAAACGATGATGATGATTATACGTGATGAAAAGAAAAACAAAAAAAATATTAGAGAAATATATTTGCAACAACAATAAAAATAACGAAAAGCAGTTGTTTTTCAGTATAATGTTGGCAAATGTCCAACAGATGATTCTGCTCTTAAACAGATAGAAAATTCTTATAATAACGGTATCTCTGCAGAAAACACTTGCACAATATCACACAAACACATAGAGACAATACAAAAACTACACGCACACACACACACACACACACACACAAATGGCAACAAATATCAAACGAAATAAACCCCAAAATAACAGAGAACGGAGAGAGAGAGAGAGAGAGAAAGAGAGAGAGAGAAAAAGAGAGAGAGAGAAAAAGAGAGAGAGAGAAAAAGAGAGAGAGAGAAAAAGAGAGAGAGAGAAAAAGAGAGAGAGAAAAAGAGAGAGGGTAACACTTATAGATTATAATTGATACGTGTGTGTGTGTGTGTATGTCTGTCCCCTAATTTGCTTTTAGGTGACATTCCTTGACAAACAGGGTTTCTTTATGATCCCCTAATTTAGTGCTTCAGCCAAACAGACATCAAAAGAATAAATATTCATTTATTTTAAGACAATAAGGTTGATTTCATCTAATAAAATCCATCGAGCCAATGCTCCAGCTTGGCCACACTAATGACTAAAAAGATTTCAAGATTATCACTCTGCTAGAAGACATGATGGGCATGGCTGGTGTTGCACAGAGATAAAAACCTGTCTGAAAGCAATTAGGATAATTAGTAGTCAGGATGGGTCACGTGACTTCTGCAGAAATGAAATAGTTTCGTTCTCTTATATTACATGCTGGGTGTCTCCTAAGTTGTTCTTTAGCTACTTGTTAGCCCTTATTGCACAAATCTATGATCTGAGATATTCCATGCGTGCCCCACTTCGCCTATCTTATATTTAACTCAACTATATATTTTCTTTTCTTCTCTCAAATCGATTCGACGTGGTGTGAGATTTGACTACTATTTCTAGCAAGCCGTGTGACCATGTAAAGGCTCGCTCGTTTGTTCGTTGTACCGAGGTATATCTATCGTCATACATACACAAACCTGCCCCTCACTCCTGACTTTATTTCCTCATAACTCCCAGAAATCTTCTAGAAATACGCTTTAAATGGTGCCCATTCTGATTATATCGGATTTTTTCCCGAAGATGATGAGAGGAGTCTCTGAAAATTCGTAAAAAGGTGGCTTTGTTTCCTCATAACATTCAGAAAAATGGATATTTTTTTCTGAAATTTTATCCAAATACTTTCCTGATTACGATTATAGTGGAATTCAATATGAGAAAAAAAAATAAAAATAAAAATGCTGGGCTGGCGCACCTACATATTGCTACACCTCATATTTGTTCGAAATTTCAAGTTTCACTTTGTGATGTGTGTCAGTATGTATTCGTGCAAGCCCCCAGTTTTCTTTTCATATTAAATTCCGATATAATTGCAATCTACACCATCTGAAACGTCTTTATAGAAAATTTCATTTGGAAATATCCATTTTCCGGATAGTTTTGAGAAAACAAAACCGACTCCTATGGGTTTTCCGAAACTCCTCTCCCCCGCGCTCAGAAAAAACTGTTTCACCAGAAATTCTGATATAATCGAAATCTACACCATTTGAAGCATATTTCTAGAAAATTCCAGATAGAAATATCCATTTTTCTTTTGAGATTATGAAGAAACAAAATCGAGAGGGTACACCTGTGTAGGTATGCCCATAATCCTCGTTCATCACGGGGGTTTGGTTCCAAAACAGTTATAAATGAATCGATGATCAACGAGACATGCGTTGTTTAGCCGCAGGTCAAACAAGATTGAGCAAAGCTGTGATCAAAAGGGTTCCAGCCATGACCATCCTGTCTTTTTAGGGATGTCACAACGTCGTTAGGTGGTAGTCAAGATAGTCCATCCCAATGGAGTAGGGTTCTCCATGTGAAATCGAAACTGGTTTACCAAACTTGACCAAGAGTCCTCATGATCCAGTTCCCCCCCCCACCCCACCCTAATCGCAAACCAATTCCAGTCGAAGCAATTCTGAAGCATTTT
>NC_068986.1:9969125-9971346 GCF_001194135.2 Octopus bimaculoides | reverse complement strand
GTGGATTTGGTAGACGGAAACTGAAAGAAGCCCGTCGTATATATGTATATATATATATATATATATATGGGTGTGTGTTTGTGTCTGTGTTTGTCCCCCCCCACCATCGCTTGACAACCAATGCTGGTGTGTTTACGTCCCCGTAACTTAGCGGTTCGGCAAAAAGAGACCGATAGAATAAGTACTAGGCTTACAAAGAATAAGTCCTGGGGGCGATTTACTCGACTAAAGGCGGTGCTCCAGCATGGCCGCAGTCAAATGACTGAAACAAGTAAAAGAGTAAAAAGAGTAAAAGAGTAAAACCTTCAGGACATCGCAGCCGACTTTTGTCAATCAGAATATGACGGAAATGAAGATAATATCGTAAACTTAATATTTCTAATCGACATTAAAATTAAATATAAATAAAATAAAACGGTGAATAAATATGCATACATTAATTTATGAATAAATTTGTATATATTACATTTGCAGATTGTTTACAAAACAAATATTATATTTTATATCTTCTGGACAAAGTCGTAAGTTTCTGTACTATTTTCCGCAATATGCATTATTTTAAATTTCATGCGTTTTGGTTTTGTTTTTCTTTTTAACGGGTCACATTAGAAAAAGAAGATAAATGAATACAATAGCATCAACAAAACCCTTTTCGGTTAATGTTTACAACTTGACCCGGAAAGGAAAATCAGAAAAAAATAGTGTAATGGGTGTAATAAAAAAAACATGCGCGCAAAGTAACGAGAGGGTGGGGAGATGACCTCGGAAAATTCACAACATCCGAGTTTTTCCCCTCATAACTTTTAGGAAAATAGGGTTTTTTTTTCAATGAAATTTACTATAAATAATTTTCAAACAGCATACATTACGATTATAAAGAAATTTGTGGGGAAAATTTTTTCCAAGGGGGTGGGTAGAGGACTTCGGAAAGTTTACAAGATCCGAGTTTTTCCCTTGTAATTGTTAGTAAAATGGGATCTTGTTCGTGTTTTTTTTTTTAATTTAAATTTTGTTTAAATACCTTTCAAACGGCATACATTACGATTATAAAGTAATTTGTAGGGAAAATTTTGAGGTGGGGAGAGGGCTTTCGGAAAATTCCCAAGATCCGAATTTATCCTCGTTATATTGCGAAATCACATTCAACTTTTCACAGATACCCGAGCGTAGTACTTACTACACTACGTAGTGTTTATTTCTACCCCCTTTCAATTTTTAATGTTTTGGCTTCAATTTTGTTTCATTTTATCTTCAATTATTTTTACGTTTTAACCCTTCCATCGTTATTACTTTCTCTCGCTCAGTGTGTCTGTATATATATATATATATATATATATAGATAGATAGATAGATAGATAGATAGAGAGAGAGAGAGAGAGAGAGAGAGAGAGAGAGAGATTATATACATACGTCTATATACATCATTGAAAAAAAACCAATTTTCCTAAAAGTTATGAGAGAAAAACTCGGATCTTGTGAATTTTCCGAAGTCCTCCGTAGAAAAGATTTTCCCCACAAATTTCTTTATAATCGTAATGTATGCCGTTTGAAAAGTATTTCTATAAAATTTCATTGAAAAAAAAAAAACAAAAAAACAATTTCCTAAAAGTTACGAGGGAAAAAACTCGGATTTTAAAAATTTTCCGAGGTCCTCTCCCCACCCTCTCGTTACTTTGCGCGCAATTTTTTTTTTTTTCATATTCGTTTCCTACACAATTTTTTTTACACACATTGCACTATTTTTTTTTTTCTGATTTTCCTTTCCGGGGCAAGTTGTAAACATTAACCGAATTTTCTTTTTATCTAGATAACGTAAATGTCGCGTCATTTCTTTAAATTATGAATACAGTTGAGCGTTCCTTCGAAGATAGTATCAACAAAGGGAAAATGAAAATTGGTAATTTCAGTCATTTTTTTTTTTTGATTTCTTTAATGATATACATACATGCACATATACTTACATGCACAAATATACATGAACATAAATACAAGCCATCTACGAGCGAACTGAACAACGAAACACACTCCTATTCCACACACAAACATACACTGTCTTTCATGTCCACGAACGAGTTTGAATAGTGAAACACACAAACAATTGCACAAATACACATCTTTTTTGGTTATGTTTTCATGTATTTTTGTGTATGTATGTGTGTGTTTATGTATGTATAGGCGCAGGAGTGGCTGTGTGGTAAGTAGCCTACTTACCAACCACATG
>NC_068986.1:9966454-9969025 GCF_001194135.2 Octopus bimaculoides | reverse complement strand
ACATACATATATATATATACATACACATACATATATATATATATATACACCTAACCTCTCTTTCTCTCTCACACACACACACATACACATACACACACACACACACACACAGCGCACGCCAACTTCAAAAGAATTTCCCTGATTCAATCGCGCTTTCTCTGTCTCTTTCACGACAGGCCATATGTGTGTGTAAGAGAGAGAAGGAAAGAGAGAGAGAGAGAGAGAAAGAGAGAGACAGACAGACAGACAGACAGACAGACAGACAGACGTTCCTCCAAATGTGTGTGTGTGTGTGTGTATTTGTTTCCCTGTTTATATTTTGTTTTGTCGATCTCGTTTCTGAGTCTGCAGCCGCAATACCAGCCAGAAGAAGCAATATGTACTTATATATTCGAGAGTATATTTTGGAACGAGGTATTTCTCCCGTCTTCCACTGTAACCAACGGCACCAGAACAAGTTCGTACTTGACGAAGTTGCATAATAACAATCTACAGGTCTATAACAAATACAGGGCAAGTAGAAAATACAATAGAAATAAAGGGGAAAGCAAAAAAAACAACAAAAAAATTGAATGAAACCCAGTTATAAGAGAAGTAGGTACTCTTTGGTTTAATAGACAGAAGAGATTACTGTAGCTACTACGATCGAGATGGTAGCATAATTATGAAACCTACACAAAATACACAAATAGCTGCTCGGTTAGGCAAAATGCCAGCGCACTTACGCAACACACTAGCATACTAGTTCATATTAGATATACACAAATAATATACCGTGAAGCAACAGCATTATTATCACCATTATAAGTGGTAAGACGGCGAGCTGGCAGAAATGTTAGCACGCCAGGCAAAATGCTTAGCGGGAGTTCCTCCGTCTTTACATCCTGGGTTCAAATTCCGCCAAGGTCGACTTTGTCTTTTATCCTTCCGGGGTCGGTAAAATAAGTACCGGTTGATGTAATCGATTTAACCCTTCCCCGCCAAAAACGTTTGAGGCCTTGTCTATAGTAGAAAGGATTATTATTATTATCATCATCATCAAATTCCACCGAAGTCGACTTTACCTTTCATCCTTTCGGGGTCGATAAATTAAGTACCGGTCGGGCACTTCGGCTCGACATAAATGACTCGCTCCCAATCCACTGAAATTGCTGGCCTTGGGCCAAAATTGGAAACTAATATTATTATTATTTCATTTTGCTACAAGGATCAACTTTGTAGTGGCAGCAGCAGAACGCCGAGCGCCAACTTGTCGCAAAGAAATATTTACAACTTGAAATCGAAACTAGTAATTAAAATTAACCGAAATTTTATTAGGGTATAGCTACATTTTGGTGCACCACTAACGTTAGTTCATAATTCTTTTGATAATTTGTATTGAATTACTGAAATTTTTCCGATACATTTTCAAAGATGCAAATGAAGATCATGTTGAAGATTTTCCGCCTTTTTTTTTCTTTTCTCTCCCTCTCTGCTTTCATTCAATCAGTAATCAAAGGAACAACGTATGGCGGCTGGCAAAATTGCAATCTTTCAGAGAAAATCAATCAAAAATGAAGTTATTTGTTCACCAATTTCCGTAATCTTTTTCTCTTTTTTTAATTTCTAAAGATATTTTTTTGGTTGAATTGCTTGTTTTCATTCGCTGTTTGGAAAACCGAAAGTTTATTTTATTAATGTATACGTAATTTACCATTTATTGAATGAAAAATTTTTAAATACCCGTATAATTTTTGAACGCGGGATAGCTGTGAGAAAAGCCTAGAAAGTTAGGTAATTACTATTAGAAGACGAGAAAAAAAGTTACCGATAAGTACTCGAAACTTGCACCTTATTCACAGTTTCCAAACACTGTATCACTAACCCAAATATATACACAAACAAGTTGCACGAGCGACTTCAACAGTGACACACTCACACACATAGATACACATACACACAAATGAAAGGCAATGAATGTGTGTGCGTGTGTGTGTGTGTGTGTGTTTGCTGAGGGCTGACAAAAACTTCGTGCTGCATTACTTTTGCAATGCTTTGTCAGTGAACAGGTCGCGGTTTCAAAGCGAAGAAAATATTTTGACACAAATGAAATTTTAGTGCTGAAGTGAAACAGGTACCACTTAAATACAGAGGTCCCTTAACGGTACTAATTAAATACAGGTGTCACGTACAAAGCATTTTAAATGTACGCTGTGTGGGCGTGTAATGACACCCTAACCCCAAAAACTAACCCGCCCCCGCTTCATATCGCTACGTCGATGCACCGGGACCTCTGTATTTAAGTAGTGCCGTGAAACTAACGGTTTTTGTGTGTTCTTGAATGGCTTAAAGCGTCTACGCTGCAATTGTTTTTGTTTCAGCACACGATCTCAGATCAAGTCACTTGCTACGAAAGTACACCTCCGTAATTTTTTTTGAGTCACTGTGGATAAATGCCAGCAATGACCTCATGCTCTCCAATATTTTAATTTCTAAACAGAAACAATCGGAGGCAGGGAGTGGGGTTGCAACAGCCAAATCACCCTTAAATCACTTTTCTCTTTGAAAATATTAAGAAAATATCAATTAAAA
>NC_068986.1:9965255-9966038 GCF_001194135.2 Octopus bimaculoides | reverse complement strand
CGTTAAAAGATACCCACCTTCCTGAAAGTCATGAGAGAAAAAAGATCATGTGAATTTTCCAAAATTCCTCTCTCCACCCCTAGAAAAATTCTTTCTCATAAATCCCCATGTACTCTGAAGCCACAACATCTAAGCAGTATTTGCATAAAGTTTTGTTAAAAGTATCCATCTTCCTGGATGTCATGAGGCAACACAGTCAGGAGCGTATATATCTGTAGTAATGTCCTCTTATTTACACGATTTTCTTCATTTCATGTTTATTTCGTTCATTGTTCTCTCCCCCCCCCCTCTCTCTTTCTCTCACACACACACACACACTGCAGAGTTTACAGAAGTGCTGCTTAATTGAAATCTCTATGTTGATTTGAGGGGAAGGTAAAACTTGATAAACTGCTTCCCCCTCTGTTGTTGGACTACCGTGATGTTTGTTTAAAAAAGAGAGATTATGGCTGTGATAAAAAATAATGAAGGCAATACTTGCTAAACAAATGAGTACTATTATACAAAGAAATAATTAGACATGTGAAAATATATCAAGGGACTAGCAGAAAACCGCTCGGAGGGCGGTCTTTCTGCTGGTATATAAATATACATATATATTGTTTTGTTTCAGTCATTTGACTGTGGCCACGCTGGAGCACCGCCTTTCGTCGAAGAAATCAACTTAAAAACTTATTCTTTTGTAAGCCCAGTACTTATTCTATCGGTCTCTTATTCTACTAAGTTATGGAGACGTAAACACACCAACATCGGTTGTCAAGCGAATGGGGGGGGGGAGACAAA
>NC_068986.1:9964551-9965245 GCF_001194135.2 Octopus bimaculoides | reverse complement strand
CCTCAAAATTGCAGATGAGGGTTCTTTCCCTCTTTACACACCCTAAAAAACTTCTAATCATGACACATGTATCCCATACTACTGATCTTTATGCGCAGAATCCAAAATTCCAGTCTTATCGAACCTGTTAAAAGGATTTGGCTCCTCAAAAATGGAGGTCATGGAGCTCTAAAATGTGGGAGTTAGGGCCCCTATTGGGGTGTCTTAATGTCAACTAGAGAAGTTGAATTGTTGAGAATCTTTTTAACTTGGGTCTTATATGTATTGTTCGAATTTCTTTGAAATAGGAAATATATGTTCACTGCGTTTGTAAAAGAGAGCAAAACTACAGGAAACCAAATGATGAATGATCACAATAAACAGTCAGCTACCCTACCGTAGTCGTTACTACTCCCCAATGTAGGATTCCTCACCATACAGGTGACAGGCACAGCCGTAAGATGCATTACGGATCTATAGGAATTGGAAGAGCGTGACCCAACACAAACATTAACAACTGTGTGACGTGAGGGCTAAGGGGAAATGAAAGTATCACCTCACATCAATATATATATGTCACCTCATCTCTTGATTTTGTTTTTGGATTTTACCCTACCAAATTCTGGTGCCACAAACATTTTAAGTACCACATTTAATCTTTTGATTAAATCTATATTATACATCTATATATATATATATATATATATATATATAT
>NC_068986.1:9960726-9963970 GCF_001194135.2 Octopus bimaculoides | reverse complement strand
ATATATATATATATATATATAAATACGACGGGTTTCTTTCATTCCGTTTACTAAATCTACTCACAAGGCTTTGGTTAGCCCGAGGCTATAGTAGAAGACACTAGCCCAAGGTGAAACTGGAACCATTTGGTTGGCAAGCAAGTTTCTTGCCACACCTGTATATACATAGTGGTTTCCAAAGCAACAGCACAATAACAAATTGTAAAGAATACTCTAAAAATTTCTTAACTCCAAGCGCACGCTCCTCACTCCCGCTGCCAAAGTTCACAGTTAATCTGTAAACTGAAATACTGAACTAAACTGGAGAGACCAGTGGTTTCCAACGCTCTTATTCAAATCAGTTTTTCCACAGACCCCTTTTAATATGCTTATCCTTATGTGTATATATGAAATTTTGAATTTAATTTACGGACCCGCAGTACTACCTTTGCAGACTACAAGGGGTCCGTCGACCCCAGGTTGGGAACCACCGGGATAAACCATAACATTTTAATTTTAAAAGATGAAATATTGAATGTATACAGCTAAATCTTGATTGGAAGGCAAAAATACAACTTTTATTCGGAAAGAGAAATTATAGCGATAAAATTAAATGTGTACGTTTTCAACGTCAACCAAGCAGTAACATAATATTAATTTTTGGTGACAAGTAATCATATATGTATGTATATAGGTTTGGTTACAGAAACTGAAAATCAAAACATGACTATATACCTTCTCACTTTTAATCGTCTGCAGTTGCAAAGTAACTGTGGGGCCGAAAGTTTCGTAAAGGACAATTATTTAAATTTGTTTCAAAGTTTCAGAAATTCTTTAGTTGTAGTACAAACTGGTATAAATACTTGTTCATAGGGCAACAAATATCATGTAAATTGCAATGTTAACTGACAAAATGAAATCTGACACACAAGGATCGCCAACTTGACATTATTACTGCACAACAGAAAATAAAACTGAATTAACCCGGTTATCATTATTATCAATACGAAATGAAAGTAGTCAGTAAAGCTTACGTTTTGTATAATTGTAGGTTAAACACAAAACGGGATTTTTCTTTTTCCTTTTGTGTCTTCTAATTTCATGTTCTTAATGAACGATATTAATGAAGACAATGTTTACAGCGTTTCAAGGTGTGCAATGATTAATAACAAATTCCTATTCTTTTATCGAACCACTAAGTTACGGGGACATAAACACACCAACATCGGTTGTCAATCGGTGGTAGGAAACACACACACACGATGGGCTTCTTTCAGTTTCTGTCTATCAAATCCATTCACAAGGCTTTGGTCGGTCGCAGGCTATAGTATAGTGGATCCCAACCAGTGGTCTGCAAAGGTAGTACTAGGGGCCCGTGAACTAAATTCAAAATTTCATACATATATACACACACACACATATATATATATATATATATATATATATATATGGGAGAATATACAAAAAATAACAACAGACGAGGACAGGTGGTGTAAATAACAAAAGTATATATTAGTATGACGCTCGGGAATACGGAAAGTCTTTGACGTTTCGAGCTACGCTCTTCAACAGAAAGAATACGGAGACAAGGAGAAAAACACGGAGAAAAAAAATTGAATAGTGTTCAGTCAACGGTCAATATATATATATATATACAGGTATAAATACTTGTTCATAGGGCACAAATATAATGTAAATTGCAATGTTAACTGACATATATATATATATACATACACACACACAGGTCGTCGTCGACTTACGACCACAATTGGCTCCGGTTGACTGGCCGTAAGTCGGCTTCTAGGTCTACATGGCTTTGTTTTATATTTTTACATTCTTAAAGTACATTCTCAGGTAAAAGTCACACAAAGCATTCTGTATTATACTGGCGTTAGTAAAAAATTCCGGAATCTCAAGCAGTCGTCTTATAAACAAATACGAGGTTGCCTCGATGCCTCCGCAATAGGATAGTAATCCAACACTTGGAATAACCACAGTGGCGATCGATAACCAAACCTAGGGGAAGCGTTTGTCAGACGACATCATCCGTAGACGGGTTAATTTCTAAGAAACCCATTAGATTTCAACTGGACTATTTATTATTGCTGCCAGGAGCTGGCGCGCCAATCGTCGTATAAAGTCTATTGGCTGTAAGTCAGATTGATCGCAAGTTGATGACGACTTGTATGTATATATATATTATAAGAATAGGTATTATAAAAAGGAATCCGTGAGAAAACTCATTTAAATAAATGGGGTCCTTGACAGTAAAAAATTTGAGAACCACTACTATAGTAGAAGGCACTTGCCCAAAGTGTCACACACTGGGAATGAACTCGGAACCATGGGGTTGGGAAGCAAACTTCTTACCACACAACTAACGCCTGCGCCTATTAGAACGGTTTAAAAGGATATCAACTGCGATTTAAAAAAAAAACAAAAACATTTTCCTCAGCAAAATCGTAATCTATATTGTCGGAGGTAAAGAATACGTACACAACCGGTTTTCAGCGTAACAAAAACCCTAACCCCTAATCATAAGCACCGGGTGTACGTATTCTTTGCCTTCGACTCTATACCTTTGAAAATGTAGTTCTGCAAACATTTCATTAAATATAAATTATTTAAAAAGTTATGAGGAAGCTAATTCGGAACGGGGCATCAAAGTGTAATTCTGCCTTATCATTTTTCCCGGACAGCAGCGAACAACAGCTGTGACAAAAACAGCAGCAAAAATAATTGTTCATTTTCGGAATGATAATTGTTCATTTTCTGTCAAATCGGTCCTCTTCCCCTTTACTAGAGATAATTCAAACAGGTTTAATGAAATGAATAGTATTTATTTTAGTAACCCCGGAGAAATTGAAGGCTAGATGATTTCAATAACATGGGTGGTGGGGAAATTAAAAGAAATACTTACATCTGGCCGAATCAGATAAAATGAAATTATAGGTGGAAAAATCTACAAGTTGTTAAATATTCATGCATTCCTTGGGAGACGTTGAACCGAGACGGGTACCAGGGCGCTCGAAGAGTTTGACCAGCTGTATGAGACCGGTTTAATACGTAAACTGAATTTATATGTAACGAAATCGAACGAGAGTCGGAGAAAAAGTACAATTAGAGAAAGAAGTATAATTTCTGTTTTAGAAACATCTAATCGTTTATAATATATTTAGAGAGAAAAAAAACAGCAAAATGTTCGATGTGTGACAAACTGAAAGTCCTTGGAACTTGAAAACGGAAATATATATATATATATATA
>NC_068986.1:9951707-9959233 GCF_001194135.2 Octopus bimaculoides | reverse complement strand
ATATACATATTTATATACATATATATGCCTAAATCGATTTTCCCTCTCTCTCTCTCTTTCTCTCTCTCTCTCTGTTTCAAACATATTAATGTGAATATATTTATGTATCGATTGTGTGTGCGCGCGCGTGTGTGTGAGTGGTGAGTTCATCCAAACACATTTCCAAAAAAACTCAGCTGTCTGCTTGATTTTAATCTAATCTAAACGGTTAGATTATGCCATGACTATCATTATAGTACATAGATACAATGATACACACATAGATATGCATTTATGCCCGTGTGAACATACACACACACATGCGTAATTATGTATTGTGTGTGTATATATACACACACACACACACATATATATATACATACATGCACACACTCTCACACGCACACCCTCATACATATATACATACATACATACATACATATTATTTACATTTGATGGATATTTGTCCTCATCTTGTTTGTTGTTAACACAACGTTTCGGCTGATATACCTTCCAGCCTTCATCAGGTGTCTTAGGCATATGGCGTAGTGGTTAAGAGCGCGGGCTACTAACCCCAAGATTCAGAGTTCGATTCCAGGCAGTGGTCTGAATAATAATAATAATAATAATAATAATAATAATAATGATAATATGGAAAAATACCTTAGGAATGAGAACCCGGGTTCGAAATTTCCCCAAGGCACCTGATGAAGGCTGGAGGGTATATCAGCCGAATATACATAATTCCTCATCTCTTAAATATAGAACTGTATACATATTATTCTTTAGCAAAAAGTGTTGGCAGTGACTTCGGAGTTTCGTCTTACTCTTCATCGGACTGTGGTACATTTGAGTTCATCTTTGCTTTCTACAGTTTCTTGTAAGTTTCACTTTTTCTGAAGTAGGTGGAGCCCTATTGGATGATAATTATGTTGTAGGGTAGGTTCTGATGGAAAGATATTATGAAAGATTTTTAGTGATTAAATTTGGAGTCGTTCAGAATTCAGTCATGCATGCAGAACTTTGTAACCACGTGTGTCAATTTAGGTGTCAGCTTCAGATTTATGGTACTTTTATAAGAGTTGTAACCGATCGTAGGTCGGTGTAAAGGTTAGTTGATCGAAAAATAAGTAATTAGGTTTAATTGTTGATTTTATTTGAGCAGTAATGTAATGAGAGATTTAATCTGTTTGTTTTTGGAAGATGTGACCAGGCAGGGGTAAGGGAGAGAGAGAGAGAGAGAGAGAGTGGTAGAGGGAGAAACAAAGGGAGGAAGTAGAAGAATAGGTGAGCAACGAGAGAAAGAGAGGAAGAAAGGAATATAGTAGTAACAGAAGGAAGAACGAGAGGGGTAAAGAGAGATACGTAGCAATGCAAATATATATATGTACATATATATAATATGTATTTACACACACATATATATATCATGTGTGTATATATATATATACATACACGCACGCGCGCGCGCACACACACACACACTCATATACTGTATAGGCGCAAGAGTGGCTGTATGGTAACTAGCTTCCTTCCCAATCACATGGTCCCGGGTTCAGTCGCACTGCGTGGTACCTTGGGCAAGTGTCTTCTACTATAGCTTTGGGCCTACCAAAGCCTTGTGAGTGGATTTGGTAGACGGAAACTGAAAGAAGCCCGTCGTATATATGTGTGTGTGTGTGTGTGTGTGTCTGTCTGTGTTTTTCCCCTGCCATCGCTTGACAACCGATGTTGGTGTGCTTACATCCCCGTAACTTAGCGGTTCGGCAAAAGAGACCGATAGAATAAGTACTAAGCTTACAAAGAAATATCCTAGGGTCGATTTGTTCGACTAAAAGGTGGTGCTCCAGCTTGGCCACAGTCAAATGACAAACAAATAAAAGACTATATGTTTATATGTATATATACCCATATATGTAAGTGTATGTATACACACACACGCACGCACACACACACACACAATTTACTCCTCATAATTTCGCAACCTTAACGAAGGAAATTAATATTAATTAGCCAGGTTTGTATTTTGGGCAATTTATTTTAAGATATATGTTGCTGTTATTGTTGTTGTTGTTGATTAGTCCCAGGTGAGCTTCCCTTGAGCAGGTCTGTATTCCCGTTGGGATCACCACATCTTCAATCTTAGTAACAATCTCTCTCTCCCCCTCTCTCCCTTTCTCTCCCTCTGCCTCACTCTCACTCCACTATCCAATGTGTCCTCTCTTTCTTTAATATAGTCTGGTGAGAGGAGATCCTTATTTTAATTTAATGTATTAATGTTATAATCATTATATACATATATTTTAAAATTCTTTATTTAATGCTTAATTATATATAATTACTTTAATTATAAAATATTTAAATTGAATTTATTGTAAAAATAGAATAGAAAAATTTAGTTGCTATTTTTAAAAGATCGACCGACCACGAAAATTTTCATTCCTTGAGCTAATTAAAAGTAAATTAATCCCGTTCACAAAACTATTCTTTCGTTGTAATTATTCACGAACAACGACAGGACACCTCCTCGCTACTGACTTGACTGGGAGACGTGACTCACCCAAGACATCATAGCAATTGTAGCACACGATACGTGAGGGTGGGGATTGGCTAACACTAGCAGAAGATGATGCATGTGAACCACGGTATCAATCACGTTAGTCTCTGCTGCCGCACCTCGTCAGTAATTTCTGCATTCCAAACTTTGAGTGATGCACTCTTTGTGTAACCTGAGTTTCCTGGTTTAGAATTACTCTACGGATGTGGAAACTGGAAAGTGATAAAAACAGAAGGAAAACCAATTGACAACGTTATAATTCACTTGCTCAAAGAGAATACTGGACATCAAGTGGCTGTAAAGAGTCTGAAATGACACAATTGAGACGACAACAGACATCAGTGACGAAATAAGACAATAGATTGAAATATGGGTCAAACATCACCTTAAAAATATAATCGCCACTAAATATATTAATTTGATGTGCTGTGGTCTTTGCTTATTACTGAACAGACATGGCTGTCAATGCAGATAACGTTAATTTATATTACATCTACGGTGGGCTGTGTTAATCCTGTCTACTCCTCTATTCTCTCCCCTCGACATCATATTACATCTATGATGAGTTGTATTTTGTCCTGTCTAGACCACCATTTTCTCCACAACAAACTGCAACGAACATAAAATAGAGCGCCTGACATCATCACAATTTTTACATTAAAATGAAACTACTCAAATTAAATACCGTTTAGACATACTCAGAGCCACAGTAAGCTCAAGCTTTCACTATCGCTTTCGCTAAAGACGCAGTTACACGAAACAACCATACACATTTACATCAAAGTTCCACTACATACCGTCCAATGAATATTAGCTCTTCATTCAGTCGTAACTCACATACAAAATATACATATGTAATAGTGAATGTAATGTTGTAAAGTTTGATATTCAGTTGAATATTTACGAGGATGTGGTCTACACCAGTGCTACTCAAAATGATGGTCCGCGGCGAGTTTCCAGAAAAGAAAGAAATAATAGCATAATTTCAGTAATTTTGCTTTATGCATTGCAGTAAACAACTTATCAGCTTATGTAGCATTGTATTATTTGTTTACAAAATAAATATAAGATGAAAAAAAAATTGGAGTAATGATTGTTTGCCAACATAACATGGCAGTCCTGGTTTAGGACGAATGTTGCTATAATTTAGCCCCAGGAGACATCGTCTCCAGCTGGTTATACGACACGATCTGTGTCCTTATATTTTCGAACAAGGGAATCCAGCACCCCCACTCAAAATATAAGGACACAGATCGTGTCGTATAACCAGCTGGAGACGATGCCTCCTAGATCTAAATTACAGCTACATTCGTCCTAAACCAGGACTGCCATGTTATGTTGGCAAATAATCTTTACTCCAAAGTACTGTTGCTGAATATCTCTCATTGTGAAAAAAGAATAGTCAACTTTTATTATATTCATGATATATATTGTTTCCGGTATAAATTAATATTACCAAGAAATATTACCGGTCTCGGGTACACTGGAAAACAAGACAAAAAAATGGCGGTACGCCACATCAGATAGTTTGAGAAGCACTAGTCTAGACTATGTTCCAGTTCCTCCGATAAACTAATGTTATATGAATCGCATTTTGGCTTTGTAAGACATCGTTGCCAACTGGTCAGTGTTAAAGTATATTCTGGGCCTAAAAGTAATGCCCTGCCGTTGGAATAGATCTCTGAATTGAATTACTAATTTGTAATATATCTCTAATTTGTAGCAAGAATATTAAGCAATCGAACCCAGATCACAATATCCGATGGCAAAACAAAAAAGAATACTGAATAATACGATAGCGATTCGTTAGAATATTGCCAACGCCATTAAAAGTTCTGACCATTCAAGACTTCGTGTGGAGCCGGATCTAACAGCAATTTCATTTTTGGTGCGCTTTTTATGAGCAAGACCACCACTGAATATTCAGCGTATCTTTTGGTCACTACGAGTGGACGGTGGACATCAGACCGGACACAGAACACGTAGCAAAACCAGCAACTGGCCAGAGCGCTGTCACAACGCTAAAACAATGACCGGAAAGCGACTGCAGCACACAATGATCAGCTAACATCACAGCAACGACTACTATTCTACCGAGTTCAACGACAATAATCTTCCATCTACTTCACTGTTTGTCATTCGTAGTAACAACAATATTTTCCCCGCAATAAAAATGAATATTTATCTTATCAAAAATCTCAAACAGATTTCAGTGTTCTTTATCATGGCAAATTTAGATATCAAACGCTAACTCTATCAAGTCCCGCAGTTGTCTCAAATCTTAGTCTAAAATATAGTGTGAGTATTGCACCCTATCCATCTCAGAATGATTCCTATTATCGAGACAGCGCCGTAAATTTGGTGAGAGAGTGCAGTCGATTAAATCAAGCCCAGTATTTGATTAATGCTTTATTTCATCGACTCTGGAGAGACAAAATGAGCTACGGTAGGATTTGAACTCAGAACATAAACAGATGTTGACTAATATGTTCTCTGATTTTTAGCTGTGAGTGTACACAGTTTGTAAGTACTTTTTGGTTATCTCACCCCCATTAAAAAATTGGAGTATCTCCCCCAACTAAAAAAAAATGCTTAACTTATCGACCCCGAAAGAATGAAAGGCAAAGTCGACCTCGGCGGAATTGGAACTCAGAAAGTAAAGACAGACGAAATACCGCTAAGCATTTGGCTCGGTGTGCTAACGTTTCTGCCAGCTCGCCGCCTTAGCCCAGTTTTTTAATGGCAATTTTTTAATGGGGGTGAGATAACCAAAAAGTATTTACAAACATATACTTCTATCTTCAATTAAATTCGATTTCATCTTGAAAACGTTGCGTGCGTACATATGTTTTCCTTCGTATCCTGGTTGTAAAATACGCATGCGCTCACACAATCGCACAGCTGATAAGGACCATTTCGTTAACAAAAGACGATGGACATATTTTGTCTGATGAAGATTCTCCTGTTACCCACCTTCGTCTAAGTCAGAATTATGGTCTCATATTTTGGCATAAAGCCATCAATTTTAGGGGAGGGTGAATCGGTTATATAGACCCACGCGCTCAGCTGGTACTTATTTTACCGACCCCCGAAAGGATGAAAAACAAAACCGAGCTTGGCGGTATTTGAACCAAGAACATATACCGGACAAAAATGCAGCTAAGAGTTAATTTGTCAGCTCCGCATCTTCTTACCTCAAAACTGATACTCCGTCGGTTGCGACGACGAGCGTTCCAGTTGATCCGATCAATGGGAGAGCCTGATCGTGAAATTAACCTATAAGTGGCTGAATAATCCACAGACGCGCGTACCCATAACAAAGCTGACACTTTCGAATGCAGCTACAACTCATTTTTGCCAGCTGAGCAAACTGATACAGTGTGAAATAAAGTGTCACAGTGTGCTGCCAGGAATCGAACTCATAACCTTACGAACTTGAGCCGAATACTCAGAATGAGAAACAAAAACATCATACCACCAGAGTTTTCTCCCTTCGAAGCAACTGAGTTGTCTCTCTTGTTCATGTTATTTGCTTTAATATTATTTTATTTCTTTATTGCCCACAGGGGGGTAAACATAGAGGATAAACATAGAGGGGATAAACAAGGACAGACAAAGGGATTAAGTCGATTACATCGACCCCAGTGCGTAACTGGTACTTAATTTATCGACCCCGAAAAGATGAAAGGCAAAGTCAACGTCGGCGGAATTTGAACGTAACGGCAGACGAAATACCGCTAAGCATTTCTCCCGGCGTGCTAACGTTTCTTATTTCTTTATTGCCAAGAAGGGGCTAAACATAGAGGGGACAAACAAGGACAGACAAAGCCAGACGAAATACCGCTAAGCTTTTCGCCCGGCGTGCTAACGTTTCTACCAGCTCATCACCTTTTCTACCAGCTCATCACCTTTTCTTGTTTGATTTATATTATTGTTCAGTTTCAACATCAGACGATTTCTTTTATTACAGCTGCAAATAGTATCTCTGCGACCAAATAACCTTCCGATTAGAGGAAACGCTGGTCATCCTGCCTAACCAGCAAGATGGCATCATTCGAAAGCTAAAACAATGGAAAGCGCATTGTGACTAGCAATGTATAACATCATCTAATAGTCTGGTCAATCATGCGATGTGCATCATCATCATTATCTAATGTCTGGTTTCCATACTGGCATGGGTTTGGACAGTTTCACTGAAAACTGGTAACCCGGGGAGCTGCACCAGGTTCTGATCTGATTTGACAAGGTTTCTACAGCTGGACGCCCTTCCCATTAGGCCAACCACTCCGAGAGTGTAGTGGGTGTTTTTTATGTGTCACTGCCATAGGTGCCAATGTCCTGACACCAGCATCAACCATGACTATGGTCTCACTTGGCTTGACAGGTCTACACAAGCATGTGTAGACCTGCGTCTACACTCCATAAGGCCCAATCCTTGAATGGTACCTTTTTTATGTGCCACCAGCACAGGTGCCAATTACCTGACAACAGCATCAACCACAACTATGGTCTTACGTGTGCTGATAGATCTTCACAAACATGGCATATTGCCAATGGTCTCAGTCATCTGTCACTGGCTCCATGAGGCTCAATACTCAAATGGTGCTTTTTATGTGCCACCAGCACAGGTGCCAGTCAGGTAGCACTGGCATCGGCTATGACTATGATTTCACTCCAGAGTGGTTGGTGTTAGGAAGAGTATCCAGCTGTAGAAACACTGCCAGATCAGATTGGGGCCTAGTGCAGCCTCCTGGCTTCCCAGACCCCAGTCGAACCGTCCAACCCATGCCAGCATGGAAAACGGACGTTAAACGACGACGACGACGATGATGATATATATATATATATATATTTCAAGGTTTTTAACTTTTAAATTTGTATATTTAAAAGAGACAGAAGCTTCAAACTCGATATATCCAAGATCGATTTATTCACCACTCTATGTCAACGAGTGGTGAATAAATCGATCTTGGATATATCGAGTTTGAAG
>NC_068986.1:9940393-9951556 GCF_001194135.2 Octopus bimaculoides | reverse complement strand
ATATATATATATATATATATATATAACACTGAGGATGTGTGTGTGTGTGTAAACCTGCAGAACTTCTGTAGTTCTCAACTGATTTTCTTCAAACTGGGAACATACGTTACTTATGTTTCTTATGTTTCAGAGATCATTTGAGACTCTTAATATTTTTCACATTATGAGTAATGGGGCCCCTGGGAGCAGAAAACCTCATTTCCTGAGGTACATAAGACTGCCTGCTTGGTCCACGCATTGCTTTTGTTCAAACTGGAAAAAGCAGCTACTGAAGTGATATAAGTAGGTTGTATTAAATGGTTGAACCAATGTAGACTTCAGACTGCATTGTCTAAATGGTAGCATTAATAGCCTGTTCCTGTAGTACCATAAGTATCAATTTGTTGGAATAAAAACCGTTTGGAATGCCCTATGTTTAGTACAAAATAATATGCTAAAATATGTTAAATCCTGAGCAACTATTCAGCTTTTTCCTTTTACCTTTTTTTATCAAAGTCTTCCTTATCAACTATTGATTACAAATTGAAATGGATTTTAACCTACTAATTTATTGTGTCTAAGACCCAACCACGTTACTTAGAGACGATGTCCTTAATGTGACCTTGTGTGCCTGGACGCTGCATGCAGAATTGTTTTCGTTTAGGAGCTAAATTGTCGTCACAATGGTCGCATGCTGTTAATTTGAAGGAGTGCATGGTTGAGCCACGACTATTGATTCCAAACCAAAATATCGCATGGTAGTGTTGTTTTCAAGCACTTCCTTGCCAATCTCCCCACCACATACACTTACCACATCATTTCTTTCATGTAGATTTCTCTCATGAGATGCTTGTTGAGCACGCCCACAGGCTTAATTCATCACAAAGATGTAGTTCTTATGTCTGTTGATTGTTGAGCATGGCAGCAGCAGCAGCGCCGACAGCCGCAAAGGAGAGTGTATCCACTGAGAGCTTTTTGGTGCATTCAAAAATCACATACCCACCACCCACTTTTCTACGACATGGTTAAGGCCTGGAATCTTCCAAACAGACACATGACACATCACTTAGTAAAATTAGCCCTTCGTTTACACCACAAATGTTTTGTCGTCAATGGTGCACACCATATATACAAACTATGCCATTTAAATCCTAAGCAATGCTGAGTATGTCTGCTAGTATATAGGGCAAGTGTCTCTTACTATAGCCTTGGGCTGACCAAAGCCTTGTGAGTGGATTTGGCAGACAGAAGCCTGCCGTATATGTATGTGTGTGTGTGTGTATTTGTGCATGTGTCTGTGTTTGTCCCCTCACCACCATCACTTGACAACCGATGCTGGTGTGTTTACGACCCCGTAACTTGGTGGTTCAGCAAAAGAGACCGATAGAATAAGTACTAGGCTTACAAAGAATAAGTCCTAGAGTCGATTTGTTCAACTAAAGGCAGTTTTCCAGTATGGCCGCAGTCACATGACTGAAACAAGTAAAAGAATAAAAGAATATATATATATATATATATATATATATATAAAATATATATAAATAATCTGAAAATTCAGAAAAATTGTATTACATGAGTATAAGAAGGGATGACCACTAAGTGTACACCCGATATGCTGGAAAAAGATCATCTATGATCTAACGACAAAGAAAATAATGTTCTCTAGAAAAAATTCAGCAAACACCAGAACATAAGCGGGCAAGACAAATG
Organism: Octopus bimaculoides; assembly: GCF_001194135.2. Taxonomy (NCBI): domain Eukaryota; kingdom Metazoa; phylum Mollusca; class Cephalopoda; order Octopoda; family Octopodidae; genus Octopus; species Octopus bimaculoides. The sequence continues at coordinate 9,949,867 of NC_068986.1, read as the reverse complement.
AAAATATACAAAATAAAAAATTATATATATATATATATATTACAGGCTTCTTTCAGTTTCCATTTACCAGATCCATTCACAAGGCTTTTGTCAGCCCAGGGTTATTGTAGAAGACACTTGCCTAAAGTGTTGCAAAGTGAGCTTGAACCTAAGAGCACATGATTGCAAAGCAAGCTCCTCAACCACACAACCTGTCAATAAATATTGGACTTACTGATAAATCCCCTTTGATAAGCTCACGCTGGTTGTTATTCTCTGATAAAATACCAACACACAGGGGGGAAATAATTGAAATATTTTCTCCAGTGGGGGTAGAATAGCAAGACTGACATATATTATCAAGAAGAATTAGTACATAATTCTGTCAAATTTCTGGAATTCCTACTGATGAAATTCATGAAAAAATATTATTGGCAATAAAACAAAAAATGGTAGTACTCCAGCATGGCCACCGCCTTTGGGCTGAAACACATAAAGGAGTAAAGAAATAGAATTCAGACTTAAGGTCTTCACTTTGAAAACTCTGGGGCTCGAACACATATCTGATTATGAAATACATAACTTTCTTTTTACCAATTCTTTTGCAGCTGTCAGCACTGTGAAGAAGGAAATTTCAGAAAAGACAAAGATTTGAAGGAATTTTCATTGGCATCTGTTGAAACAAGACACAAAAACAATAATTTATTTCATAAAATTTTTTTTTAAGTGTTACTTTGTGTAAGAATTTATGTCATCAGTATTGCATAATTGGCTAAAAGTTGGTTTCACCATTTAACCCTTTAGCATTCAGATTATTCTATCAAATGTAATGCTTATTTATTCATATCGTTTTGAATTAATCATGCATTATGTAGTAGCTTTGAGATTTCGATGGTGTGTTTGTTTAGCTTTAGAATGACATTGTAGGGTAGGTGTAAGAGGCTGAATCTTGCTAGTTTGAACATAAAACAGTTGGAATATTTGAGCCGGATATGGCCAGTTTAAACATTAAAGGGTTAAAGAGACATTTTTAATGATGATATTTAAAGAAAGAAAACAGAACAACTGTTGCAAAAGTCAGGCAAACATTACAATGATTTGTTTTTTACAAAATTTGTTTAGCAAGAAAACAAGTATTTGTCCTTCAGTTAAGTAAAACTGCGATGACTTAACATGGGTTGTGTGACTCATTCAGCAAGTGCACAAACAGCCAACAACCACCTCGAGTGAAACAAATGTAGGGAGAACAGTTTGAATATGCTTACTGTGTAACTTGTTTGAGCCTGGCAGCCAATGCATGCAGTCAGCACATCATCATCATCATTATCATCGTTTAACGTCTGTTTTCCATGCTGGCATGAGTCGGACAGTTCGACTGGGGTCTGGAAAGCCAGGAGGCTGCACCAGACTCCCAGTCTGATCTGGCAATGTTTCAACAGCTGGATGCTCTTCCTAACACCAACCACTCCAAGAATGTAGTGGGTGCCTTTTACATGCCACTGGCACAAGCCAGAGGGGGCTGGCATCAACCACGATCGGATGGTGGTTTTTACATGCCACCAGCACAGGCACCACAACTATAATTTCCATTTGATTGTGATTTGATTTCATTTTGATGATGTACTTGACTTAATAGGTCTCCTCATTTATTAAAAGGAAGTAATGACTTCCAAAGTTATTTCAGCTCTATCCTGTTTGGTATCCAGTACTGATGTTAGCAAAGGAGCTTGAAATGCTTTCATCGATCTACTGGGGGTACTGTGAAATGACTGTTGATGTTTTAACACTAGTTGCTAAAACAAGAATTCCCTCTGCACCAAACTGAAGGGGAAACAGCCTTTTACAGGCCAAATATATCCTAAACATACTTGAACTTATCTAAAAGTTTACACACATATAAATATATACATTGAGTCATTCCATATGTAATACAGTTTTTTTACACTTCTTTTATTTTTCAAAATTAAGGTAAACAAAATTCTTTTTTCATCTAAAATACACTCCCCTTCTTTTACTACAACGCTCTTCCATCTATCTGGTAGACCTGCAAAAACCCTCTTCCAAAATTCATTTACTCCAGTAGTGTTCTGACCTCGTCTAAAGAATTCATATTTTTTCCGTCCAAATGATTTTGAAGACTGCGGAATAAATGATAATCAGATGGGGCAATGTCCAGTGAATATGGTGGGTGGGGCATCATATCCCATTCAAACTACTCCAGCCTTTGGAATGTCATCCTTGCTATATGTGGCCAAGCATTATCCTGATGGAAGAACACCTTTCATCTTGAAACCAAAGATGGTTGTTTTTCTTCTAGCTTTGGGTTTAAAAGTTCAAAGTGGACTAAACCTTGCATATCCCACCAAAGAGATAACATCTTATGTAGGTGGAAACCTTCTTTAGCCTGGGGTGCCGATGTTTCTCCTTTCCCTACCCACTGTCTTTGATGCTCGACATTTTAACAGAGAACTCATTTTTCATCACCAGTTTACAGAGAACTCATTTTTCATCACTGAATAATGATTCAGTCCAAAATAGGCTCATTCATGAGACATGACAGCAAAGAAGAGCACACATTCACTTTCTGCATGTAATTATACTCGGAAAGTTTGTGAGGAACCCATTGACCCAATTTGCTGACTTTTCCGATGGCACACATGTGTCAATGAATGGTCGAATGACCAAATACAAGCTTCTCTGCCAGTTCCTCAACAATTACAATGGGATTTTGTTCCACCAGGGTTTTCAGGATGTCCTCGTCAAACTCTGCAGATCTTCCAGAATGAGACTCATCTTCTAGGCTGTATTTTCTGGTTCAGAATTTATGTAACCACTGTTAACACTGGTTCATGTTTATTGTTCAATCCCCTTATACTGCATTAATATTCCTCACACTTTCCGTTGCATTGTTGCTTTTATTGAACTCATAAAGCAAAATATAACCAAATATGGTTCTTTGTCACTTCCATTATAGCTTTGAAAAAAATAACTGTTAAAATCGAACTGCACTCTTGAAAACTTACACTAAGAATAAGTACAAGATAAAATTACTACCTGCTTTTGTAGCAAGTTGATGCAAGTAGTTTATGCCATCCCCCTCCGACTTTTAGTTCATGAATTGAAAAAAAAACCGCATTATTCATGGGATGACACAATATATATATATATATATATATACACACACACTCATATATGGTGAAAGTGCATGGCCTTGTGGTTAGGGTGTTGCACTCATGATTGCCAGATTGTAGGTTCAATTTCTGGACCGAGTGGCGCATTGTGTTCTAAAGCAAAGCATTTCATTTCACATTGCTCCAATCCACTCAGCTGATGAAGTAGGTGTCAGATGAAGAGAGGAGGGGAGTTGAACCCATGTGGTGGAAAGGAGCGAAAAGAGAAGATTAATTCCTGTTCACAGCAAAGGCAGGAGTCTGGATGGCCCCTGTGAAAAGACAGTCCGAACACAGACAGATGTTGTAGCGAATGACCAGTAGAGCGGAAACAGCACAAGACCGGGGTGTCATTGCTGAGTCTGATATCTCAGAGGTGCTCTGCAAACTGGTCAGCCAAGCAACATCCTGTTTGACCAATGTACAGGGAAAGGCAGAAAGAACAGGAGATGCAGTAAATGACATTGCTGGAAGTGCAGGTAAAGGAGTCAGTGATGTGATAGGAATGATGATGGGTGCCTGTGAGGGTGATGGTGTTGGAGAGGTAGGAGCAAGTAGGGGCCAGGATGGAAGGCAAAAAGTTAGAGAGGGAGAGCATGGTTAGTGTCATAGATGTGGGAGGGGAGGGAAGCCAGTAGGAGGGGCAAAGACACGGTCGAAGTATATAGAGATCAATTCCATAGGGCAGTTGCAGGCAGAGATGATGGGGTAGGCAGGGTTGTTGGGCTTGTGGATTTTGGGAAGGGAGTAAATGGTGGAGGTGCATGGAATGCAAACAGTGAGGTTGGAGGTAGTGGGAGGAGGAGATGAGGTCATGGATAGTAGAGGACACAGTCTGTTGGTAGTTAGGTGTGGGGTCGGAGGGCAGAGGGCAATAGAAGATGTCTTTAAGTTGGTGGAGAGCTTCAGCCTTGTAGAGGTCTGTGCACCACACCACCATGGCTCCACCCTTGTCAGCTGCGTTTATGATGATGTCTTTGCGACGGTGGAGACATCAAAGGGCCGAGAGTTCAGCCGGAGAGATGTTGAGCTGTTGGGGATGCCTGCGAAAGTTGAACCGGTTCACAACATGTTGGCAGATGCTTGCAAAATGATCAACTGCTTGGAACTGGCCAGGAGCTGGCGTCCAGTGGGGTGGTCAATGGCCCAGACCGGTGAAGTAGTCCTCTTCATTAGATGCAAGTGGAGTGTTGTGGAAAAGTGCATATAGCCTGATGCGGTGCACAAAGCTATGAATATCAGCATGGGTCTGAAACTCGTTACTGGATGGAGCAAGAGGGATAAAGCACAGGCCCTTACTGAGAAGAGAGTGCTCCGCCTCAGAGAGGGGAAGATCAGGAGAAATGGTAACAACTGAAGTGAGGAGGGGGGTGAATGAGTTAGATGTGGGAGGGGTGGTGGAGGCAGTGGAAGGCTGGGAGGAGAGAGAGGAGGAAGAAGTGCATAGGGGTTGGAGTAATGGAAGGGTAGGAGTGAGGATGAGGGGGGTGGATCGGAGATGGAGGGGTGGAGTGGATGTAGAGGCATCGGGTGGGACAGAATGAACGAGTGAGTGGGGTTTATGTTGTTTAGTGCGAGTGAGGAACTCATGGAAAAGATTATTTAAATGGAGTATGAAGCATAGAGTGGAGTGTGCATAGGAAGGTGAAAGGCAGGAGAAAAAGGTGGAATATGTGAGAAGGAGAAGGCGATGGAGGGTGTGTATTTTGGAGATATTAGAAAGAATGGTAGCACACATAAGGCGGTAGGAGGTAGTACGGAGTGTGGGTAGGATGGCAGAAGCAGAGTGGAAAATGGGGTGGAAATGGAGGTGGAAATGGAGGTGGAAAGCCTTTGGGGATGAGGTGGTGGTGAAGGTGGCGACTGAGAAAAGAAACATGACTACAGGAGCGTGTTTTTTTTAAAATCAGTAGGAAAAGATTAATAGAAGGTTGAAAGTGGAAAGGGAGTGTGGAAAGGTGTTTCTTTAGACGGTGTTGAAGGTGGGAGAGGAAGGATTTGGAATTAGGCATGCTGGAAAAAGGAGAAAAAAGAAGGAAAGGAGAAAGGCCAAGTAATAACGTACGGAGTATGAAAGTTCAAAAGTCGAGGAGAGAAGAAAAAAAGGAGAAAATGAGAGACGAGAAGAAAAAAGGAAGAAAAGGAGAGAGAAAGGCAAAGTATTAACGTACGGAGTATGAAAGTTCAGAAAGTTCAAAAAAGTTCTCAAAAGTCATGGTAGATTGGAGCGATTTACATCAACGAAAAAACTCCAGAGAAATCTGTGAAAGTAGAGTCGGTATGTCCAGGGGTAATCCAGATGGAGTGCTGGTATATAGGTGAGGAGGGGTACAGAAAGTTCGGAAAGTAGTTAAGATATGTTAAGTCCAAAGAGTAGGAAGTGAAAGCAAGATAAAACTGGAGCGACCACGTGAGCGTATAACATAAAGCTGAAATTTATTAGAAAAACAAAAGACAAAGACATATACATACATAATGTCTTCGTCTTTTTGAACTCCATTTAATGAATTAATTCTTAGGTTGATCATTCGCTTATACACACACACATGCATGTGTACATACTTACGTACTCAGACACATATACACACATATATTTTACTTGTTGGGTCTGAAGAAAGGGGCAGAGCCAATGTCCCAGACCAATGAGATTGATACCATTAATGTTCCTCTTGAACCTTTAATACCTGCACGAAAAATATAAGCAAGAAGGGATTGCGAAAGTAGAGAAGGGAAGACGATGCAATCCTTGCACCCCGTTGAATCCCGCCGACTGTTCAATCCATGACAGCATGGGACACGGACGTTAAATGATGACGATGATGCTGGTGGTGGAGATGATGATGATGATGATGGTGATTATAGGAGTTTTATAGAATAGCAAGAAAAATAATTTAAAAATTAATTTTACAACAGCAAAAAAGAAAAAGGTGACGGACAACAGAACTTCCCTTCCACCTTCACCCACGTTGTGACTTTTTCTGAATTATTTAAAATTTTTATTTATTTGGTTGTTGTTTTGTTGGTTTTTTTTTAATCAAACATACATATTAAAAATTCTTAATCTCAGTTGATTAACGCATAAATCTGAAACATTTTCAAAGGAAAATCAAAACTGAAAAATTAAGTTAAAAGTAGCAGGAATTTTCCCCGCAACTTCTCGCTCCCATTTTCCCTTCCTTTCGTCTTTTCTTCTTTTTTTTCCCCCCTTTTAAATCGTAAGGTACACTATATAATTTAAGACTATTCTATAGGAACGCTATATATATATAGCGAGAGAGAGAGAGAGAGAGAGAGAGACATACATACATACATACTCTCACACACATACACACGGACGTAAAGAGGTGAAGGCCGTGACATACATTGTTCCTAAGAGAATAATATGTTTAACACAAAACCTGAAGTAATACAATTTATGTCTAAGTAAAGTTTAGACTTTAGTAATTTTGTGCCCTGTAATCGTTAAATTTTAGCTTCAATTAAATAATAACTGTCTAATCAATTAAATGCACATACACACGCAGTTATGCGGATATAACTGATTTATATAGCTTTAATTACATAAGGCTCCTATATTACAGACGGCGCGCTGGCAAAATCGTTAGCACGCCGGACGAAAGACTCAGCGATATTTCTTCTACGTCTTGAGTTCAAATCTGGCTGTGGTCGATTTTTACCTTTTATCCTTTCGGGGTCGATAAAAATAAGTACCAGGTGAATACTAAGGTCGATGTAATTGACTAGCACCTCCCTCAAAATTTCAGGGAGTATCTCATTAACAGAAAGAATTATTCTTTGACTTCAATTATATAACTCTTTCTCTCTTATTAAACATGTCTGCTGAGAGAGGAAGAGGGGGAGATAAGATAGACGGAGAGAAAGAGACAAAAAGGAAGAGATGTAAGAGAGAGGGAGATGAAAGAGAGGTAGAGAGTCAGATGAGAAAATCACGACGGCGCGGTTACGTGAGCGGAAGTGTGGAACTCTCCTGTCATTATCGTCATCCGGGTTATTTCAGAAGCCATCTTAGGTTTCTTCACCCAAAAAACGCAGCTGAAAAAAATTTGGTGTAAAACTTTCGTTATTTGATTTGATTTGATTTAAATAACCACCAACAACATTATAAAGTTGTGGTTTACTCTTTAGATAACACTACTTCAACAGTGGCCCCTCAATTGTGCTCGCTTTTCTCTATTAATTTCTCTTCTCCCCCAGACATCCGTCTCTCCCATTTCATCCAACGTTCACATCAACCGTTTCAGTTTTATTGTCTTTTTTCAATATCAACCAGGAAATAACTTCAAAAGTCTGTAAAAATAATTAATAATAATGGGTCGGAAAAAGAAGAAGCAGTTGAAACCTTGGTGCTGGTATCCTTTCATATTTTATCTTTTTATTTTTTTTCTCTGTTTATCATTTTCTGTTGAAATGTTTTAATATAAAAAGACTTTGTTGTGTTTAATATTATGGATGTTACTGCTCTCTCTCTCTTATTTATTTCATTTTACTTTATTATTTTGCAAAATTTATTTTTCATATACGATATATGATGATTTTTATAATTCCTTAAATATTCCTTTGTATTTTTTTCTACAAAATCTTCGCGCCTTCACCATAAAACGGATATTTTTGCTATCTATTGCCAGTGTGTGTATAAATATATAATAGAATTACAAAAGAAAAAAAAATATTAAAAAAACATTGTCGGTCATTTGTGAAGTTTCCTTATACCATTTTAGTATTAAGGGTTTCTCTTTTTTAACTACCTTTGTTTCCCCTGTTTGTCGCAGTTTTTGATTGTCATTAATTCCTTTGTTATTTAACTAATACTACAATGATGCTTTCTTTACTAAATACTTGGTGTGTGTGTATATATATATATATATATGCATGCATACGCACAAACACAATTAGTGTGGAAGACGCATATTAGTCATTCAAAAACACATTGTTTAACTTCCCTTTTAACAGTGTTTGGTGGCAAAATGATCATTGCGCCAATTAGGACCTTGTCACCGACACGGTTCCACTCGGCTGTTTTTCAATGGTTGTTATTATGTGTCTTCCACTCTAATTGTTTTGGTTTCAATGCATGGCCTCAGATCAGATCCCTGGCCTGCCAACTATACCTCTGAAATACAGACGCACAGGCGTGGCTGTGTAGAAAGAAGTTTGCTTCCCAAGCTCATGATCCCACTACATGACACCTTAAACAAATGTATTCTATTGTAGCTTCGGACTGATCAAAGCCTCGAGTGGATTTGGTAGGGCGTGCTGTTTCTAACGAAAGAATGCCGGAAGACGGAAATTAAAAACCCCCTCGTGTGTGTCCTATCGCTGCTTGGCAACCAGTGTTGGTGTATTTACGTCCCCGTAACTTGGCAGTTAGACGAATGAGTTTGATAGAATAAGTACTGGGGTTGATTCGTTCGACTAAATTCTTTCAAAGCGGTGCCCCAGCATGGCTGCAGTCTAGTGACTGAAACTATATATATATACACACACATACAGGGTGATTCAAAAGTCAGCATACATAGGAAAAATGTATTTTTTTATAAGAAACAGTTAAATAAAAAAAAACTTATAAAAAAGTAAATTGTTCTTATGTATGGCGACTTTTGAACCACCCTGTGTGTGTGTGTATTATATATATATATATAGTTATGGTATATACTGTTAAGAACGTAGTGGAGTACGGTATAAAGTTCGTCCACCTTCAATTGTGTGTGTATATATATATAGTTATGGTATATACTGTTAAGAACGTAGTGGAGTGCGGTATAAAGTTCGTCCACCTTCAATTGTGTGTGTGTGTATATATATATTTATTTATTATATATATATACATACATACAGGGGAGGCTGGTATGTATGGGCGACTGCTGGTCTTCCCATAAACAACCTTGCACGGATTTGTGCCTCGGAGTGTAACTTTCCAGGTGCAATCCTCTGGTTATTCTTGACCGAAGGGGTTCACCTATCACCCTTATATATATATATATATATATATACACATACATACGTAAACTTGAACAATTATTTTTAGATAACATATTACGTGCTTCGCCGTTTTTTTCATAGAATACAATTATAACCATTCTAGCCCCTCCCCTCAACCTATGTCGTCAGTATTAATGTAATAATACAAACCACGAGATAATATCTGAACTTCTAATCGTGTAAAATCCCTCCCCCCCTCCCTCTCTCATGACTTCAATCTAGACCATCTATATTCATGGCTAATTTCTCACTTAGTGATTCCTACTAGAAGTATCCCTATTCTTGTGCAACTGTATTTTCTATAAAACTTTGGTAGTTCTGATTA
>NC_068986.1:9932069-9940372 GCF_001194135.2 Octopus bimaculoides | reverse complement strand
AGAAAATCCAGCTTATGTGGATGACCTGTTCCAGACCTCTGCCGTTTTCACACCTTTTGGGGGAAGAAGTGGCCATTTTTTTCTTTTCTTTTTTTTTTAATGAAAGGAAGCGGCTTGATTAATGTAAGGAACGCCCACTTCGTTACTAATTGCTCTGGGTTAAAGAGGAAGCTAATTAGGTGTTTTCGTTTTTGACATTGTTTATTTTTCTTCGTCAGAGGTCACTTCCGGCTGTCAGTAGGCGTGGCTCTGTGGTAAGAAGTTTGCTTCCCAATCACATGGTTTCGGGTTCAGTCCCACTGCGTGGCACCTTGGGCAAGTGTTTTCTACTATAATCTCAGACTGACCAGAGCCTTGTGTGTGGATTTGGTAGACGGAAACGGAATGAAGCCCGTCGTATATATATATATTTGTGTGTGTGTGTCCTTGTGTCTGTCCACTATCACAGCTTGACAACCGGTATTGGTGTGTTCACATCCCCGTAACTTAACGGCTCCACTGTTCATTCATTATTGATTGCTGGCAGCAACCACTTTATTAACTAAGTTTTGTCCATGCCTTTGAAAATAGGCATGAATGTCACACAGTCTTATTCTCCTGTCTTATAAATTCGTTGTTTTGTAGCTCTGTTGGCAGAAATGGTAAAGCAGTGCATGAAATACCTCTGTTCTTAGGTAAAATCTTACCAAATTGGATCTGGTTTCCCTCCTCTTTTCATCAGTAAAATAAGGATAAAACGCATTAATAGCAATACAAAGCCAATTGACAAAAATGTGCATTCCGAAGAATGATCTCAATTGTCTTTTACTTGCTTCAGTTGTAAGACTGCGGTCATGCTGGGGCACCTCTTGACGAATTTAAGTTGAACGAATCAACCCCAGGACTTCATTTTTTTTTCTTTTAAGCTTGCCACTTATTCTATCAGTCTGTTTTGCTGAACTGCTAAGTTAAGGAGATGTAAATCACATACACACTGGTTGTCAAGTGATGGTGACATACCTGTATATACGATGGGCTTCTTTCAGTTTCCATCTACCAAATCCACTCATAAGGCTTTGGTTGGCCTGAGGCTGTAGTAGAAGACACTTGCCCAAGATGACATGGAATGGGACTGAACCTGGAACCATGTGGTCAAGAAGCAAACTTTTTGCCATGTCAGCGCCTATGTTTAATAATATTAATTAATGGCTCAGTTAAGAACTTCGCTTCCCGTCTCCCGCCATTATGGTTTCAGGTTCATTCCTTTATTGGCACTGAACTAAAAGAAGCCAGTTTCATATATATGTGTGTTTGTGCCTCCTTGTCTTAACATTATGTGATAGTTGTAATTGAATGTCACTGTCATACAAGCAGTGTCATTCACTTCCAATCTTTCATGTAAACTTGTCTGGACATGGAGACAGGAAGGGCATCCAGCCATAGAAGATCAATCTCCTCCATCAGACCCATGAAAGCACAGAAAAGTGGACATTAAAGAGATGGCAATGAAATGCTTAAATTTTAACTGACATCCCACTCTCTGATTTCCTCCTTCAATGTAGTGACCTCATTTTATGGAATAATTACCATATAATAGATTGGACTTGATCCATCTTTGGCCTGCAGAATTTGGCTCGTACACCATCAAAATAAATACTAAAGTCTGTGGTTTGATTGGACATCAAGTGATTAGGGAACATGTCTGCTGAACTTCACTGACTGTTTACCCAAAGCACTGCATTTAACAGAAATGGAATGGTAACATTGCATTTAACAGAAATGGAATGGTAACATTCCATTTCTGGGAAGTCGACGAGCTGGTAGAAATGTTAGCAAACCGGGCGAAATGCTTAGCGGTATTTCATCTGCCGTTACGTTCTGAGTTCAAATTCCGCTGAGGTCAACTTTGCCTTTCATCCTTTCAGGGTCGATAAATTAAGTACCAGTTGGGGTCGATGTAATCAACTTAATCCCTTTGTCTGTTCTTGTTTGTCCCCTCTATGTTTAGCCCCTTGTGGGCAATAAAGAAACAAGAAATGGAATGTTACCAGGCTGGAAGCAACATCTCATGGGTTTCGTCTCAATGTCCTCAAGGAAATTGAGAACAACCCAGGATTTGTTTTTGTTTTTTAAGGATCTCTTGTAGGTGTGAACGTGTTCTGTACCCCTTACAATCCATGTATAACTAATTCCTTCTGACTGTTGGGATAGAAATGGTAGGGGGTCATAAAATTATAAGTATGAAAACTTTGTAAATATTGACAGCATGTAAGACTGGGAAAGAAATTCGAGATTTTGGAGATTGGTGTTCCATTTCCAGGTCCCAATTTGAAATTTCCAATTGATTACTTGATGTAAGTGTGCTCAGGTAAATGACATTAATCTGCCTGCTTTGTTGTATGTAAAATTAGCTTTCACCTGCACATTAGCAGCAGTGGGAGGAGGAAACAATTAGATAACTATTGGTGGGTGGAGAACAACTTTGAAACCAATGGACTGAACATGCAGAGATGACAATAATCAGATATAAATATTTATCGTTTGCTATTGATTTTGAGTATGAATCAATATTACGGGAAAATAGATGCAGAACAGCTGAAGAAAAAATTCAGAATTGTTTTTGTATTTTAACAATATCCAGCTAGATTATTCTGTATATTGTAAACAGATTCATGTTGAAACTTGATTCATCTGTGTTACTACACTGTGTGTGTGTGGTTTCTGTATGCTGTGCAAGCTGACTTTCTCTTCAGGTTTGCTATTGGTAGCGATATATAATGCTTCAATAATATTTATGATCATCGTAAATAATATTTCAATAATATTTATGATCATCATGTAGACATTTAATGTCTACACTCCATGCTGGCATGGGTTGGATTATTTGATAGGATCTTGTGAGCTGCAAGGCTGTGTAGGGCTCTAATGTCAGTTTTAGCATGATTTCTGTGGATGCCCTTCCTAATGCCAACCACTTTACAGAGTGTACTGGGTGCTTTTTACATGCTCCTAGCACTAGGAACGTTGCTAAGTAACTTGCATGACGGAAGAAGAGCGGTGAGAAGAAAAGGTTTCCACTACTAAATAGGGAATATTTGAGGCGGGGGGGGGGGAGGCTGAAGTAAAATAGAGAAACAAGTGTCTGGCTGTAGAGGAGACACATGGCCTACCCCTATTATATATAGATGTGGGTGGTTGTTGAGGAGATAAAGGGAAGGGAGTGAGGGAGCGCCAGAGCAAACTCTCAAATTATAAGAAGGTGAGCTTAAGAGAGGATGTGGGCAGGAGAGCATTGGTGCTTTCATAGTGTAAAGGGTAGTAACAGATGGTGATGGAGTTGATTGTAGTGAGTGATGAACCCGGGGTCGAGGTTCAGTTGAGGGAAGTGTCAGTATGGAGAGGTGTTAGGTGGGAGATATATGAGTAGTTCAGGGAGGAGAATAGATCAGAAAGTAACACCACCACCACCACCCCCATGATGTGCAAGGTGTTGGAGCAGTGGGGAGGGAGATATAGAGGTATAGTAAGTGGGGTGTGATTGTAGAGGTGAGAGGGTGTTGAGAATGGAATATAGTAAAGGGGAGAGAGAGAGATGAAGAGCTGTTGAGATAACAGGTGATTGGTGGAAATGGAAGCAATTCTAGGGAGAGGATGGATGAAGGGAATGAAATATGTCACCAGCCCTAGTAGTACCATAAATAGGGGAGCAAGAGGTGATAGGGGATGAGAATTGGGAGGTTGCTTAATAGGGCAGAGGGAGGGGGAAGAGGGCACTGCACGTGCATAGAGCTTTTTCTGTGTGTGATGGGTCTTCTCGAGCACAATAAATCACCAATTATCTTAATCTCATCCATAAAGCTCAGCATCTTGAGATCAGACTTCAATACTTCATTTCATGTCTTCCTGTGTGTCTCTTCCATGAATTCCATCCACTTAAAGCAATCAGCACTTCTTTATGCAACTGTTCTCATCTACAGTAATCCCTCAACTGTCATGGGTATTACATTTCAAAACCACCCACAGAAATAATTAAAATCTAAAAATTATCAATACCTATCGGCCGCAGAAACCTGTGATATACTGAGGAGTCTGCGATATAAATTTACATGTATTAACCAGAAAAATCCATGATGTGCTGAGGGATTACTGTATATGCATCACATGCTCAATGCCAGCAGTCTTCCCTCTCTTGCACATTACATCTGATGCCTCTTATAATTTTCTCTCAATACATTAGCACTTTGTCATGCATGCACACTGACATGGACGTATTTGTGTGTGTGTTAAACTTCAATGTATTATCTCTTGCATTTAGTCTCATATGAGGTCAGAGTTTATCCAAGTTTTGGTGTTGCTTCAATGACGAAAAGTACCAGGTGGTCCTTGGTGGGACAACAGTCCATCACACAGGGTTTGACTTCCAAGGTGTCACTGGTATTTAGTTTTAGACTAGAACAATGTGAAATGAAGTTTGCTTTCCAGAGAGAAACTGTGTCATCTGATTTAGAAATGACTTGTTATGAACAACAACTTAAACTGTTGGACCGCACCTAGTTTTCATTTGAATATGAATGAAAGCAGACGAGTTTGTTTGTGTATACATACACACACACACACACATGTATATTACATAAAGAATGAATGTCCTTGAAATTTACTTTTGATATTTTTAACAAAATAAAATCTGCTCTCAGAAACTGATACGTTGAAGTCAACTGAAACTGTTTCAGGAGCCTCTGGTGTGTGTGTGTGGTCTTCTGTTTTTAATTATTTGAAATCTTCCTTAAAGGAAGGAGCTAGTTTTTAACAAAGATACAAAGTCCTATTGTTGGAATGTAGATAACAAAACAATTTCAAATTGTTGAGAAACGTCTGGCATATTTTCACTGCTGACAGATTGTACTGTGCAAGTTGGCTGGTTGATTTTTTTTCTTGCAAACCTTAACCTATTCAGATTGTCATTCACAAAACCAAGTCTGGCTGGTGGCACATGAAAAGCTCTTTGGGTGTTGGGCCTCACAGAGGCAATGACCGAGACCTTTGGCATTGTTATACTTGAGAAGAAGACCCATCAAGCCAAGTAAAATTGCAGTCATGGCATCTAAAAGCACCACCCATTACACTCTCAGTGGTTGGCATTAGGAAGGGAACCATGCCAAGTCAGGCTGGAGTCTGGTGCAGCCTTGGTCAAACCGTCCAACCCATGCCAGCATGGACATCAGATGTTCAATGATGGTGATAAGTGTGAATTTAGAAGCTGGAGGGTTCAAAGTAGTTGTCCATAGTTATCTTCTTTCTCTTTGATTTCTGAAGAGATATTCACATCAGTAGGGCAGTGCCTTCCCCCCCCCCCCTCACACACCTTAGTCAAATGAATTGACCCCAGTAATTATTTTTAAGCCCGGTACTTTTTCTATCAGTCTCTTTTGCTGAACTGCTCAGTTATGGGGACAGACACACCAACACCAGTTAAGTGGTGGTGGGGGACAATCACACACATGCATGTATATATGATGAGCTTCTTTCAGTTTCTATCTACCAAATTCACTCAAGGCTTAGGTCTGCCCATGGCCAAATAGAAGACTCTGTCCCAGTATGCCATGCAGTGGGACCGAACCCAGAACTATGTGGTTGGGAAGCAGGTTTCTTACCATACAGCCATGTATATCCAGTGTGTTGTGTTTGCATCATCTGTCTGTATTTGTGGCATGGGGGTAAAAGTGTAGTTCACCTACCTTGCAAGTCCTCGCATAAATCAATCCTTTCCTGTCGGGATATATCCGTGGGGGTGGGGCCCTACCCCACCTAACACCAAATTCCCTCAGCTTATGCATCTACCACATCCATGCCAAGTGAGAACCCCAGAGCAAATGAGGTCCATGCTAGCAGTCCTTCTGCTTGCATGACCTCCTTTACTCCTGTTCCTTTCAGTAAAGCCCTTTGGTCACTCACATGACATCACTGACCCTGTACATTCTGTACCAGCCACAGCCCCATTGTATGTATGAATTTTTCCTGTAATTGAAAAGAAGTTGGAAAAGATTGAGAGTGAATTGTACATTGGGAGGTTGAGGATGGAGGTCCATGATTGCTACAACTCATGGTGCATCAAGTATGAGTGTGTGTGCATGGTGTTGGTGCCCTGTACAAAGCACTCAGTCCCCTCTGTAAGGTGTTTAGTGTTAAGAAGGTCATCCAGCTGTAGAAACCCTGCCAGAACAGTGAGGCCCCTGTCAAACCATCCAACCCATCCCAGCATGGAAAATGGATATTAAATGATGATGATGATCATACACGTACATATAGCACATGGTACACTTGTTTCATTTGCTATTGTGGTAAACACCATCAGATGTTGCAATAGAAACAGCAGATAGAATTCTTAATTTCTCACACTGAATGAAAGGTTTGTTTTTGGAGACCTTAACCAAAACTTTTGACTTCACTTGGCCAGTAGAACTGCTACTTTATTATTTCTTTACAATTCATATATGTTTGTTTTGTTTTTTTATATATTTTACCGAGTGGTGAGAGAGCTGGCTGAGCCATTAGCATGCCAGGTAAAATGCATAGTGGCATTTTGTCTGTCTGAGTTTGACTTTGCCTTTCATCGTTTTGGGGTTGATAAAATTAGTACCAGTTGAACATTGGTGGGGGGGGGGGTCGATGTAATCAACCTGTACCCTCCCCATCAATGCTGGCCTTGTGTCAAAATTTGAAACCAATATTATTTTGCCAAGTTGTTTCCTTAAATCTAACTCAGGTACTGCAACAGAGAATTTGATGATGAAAAGATTCTCATACAACATCAAAAAGCAAAGCACTTCAAATGCCATATATGTCACAAGAAACTTTACACGGGGCCTGGTTTATCGATACATTGTATGCAAGTAAGTGATTGCTTTCAATTAAAATTAATTTCCCTTTTTTAATTATTTGTTATTTGAATCCCCATTTGAGATTTAGTCTATTAAATTCCTCCAGGGGCCAGACCTATTGATCATATCTGTTGGATTTTACCAGTACCCTTAAATTCATTAAGAGCATGGTAGACTTGATAAGCTTGGTTTGCAGCAACATGCTCTGCTTTTAACATCATATCTACCCCCCCTGTTGTTTGCTAACACACACACACCATACAAGACTGTTTCAATATTGATTATTGATTTCATGTTCAATAATTTCTTGAGTCATGTCACAGTGACATAGAAACATCTCCTGTTGATTATTGGTTGGCACAGTTGTGCAGCACTTGTGTCTTGTAGCCGAGTTTGATTTAGTCAATAGCTTAGAAAGGGATGATCTTTATCAAACTAATCTGCAGCTTTATTTCTAATGATTAGAAATGTCTAGTAAATAATAATTTATATAGAATTTAAATTCTATCGTAGAAGAGAAATTTACCATGTCCATTTTTGAATTACTTCTTTAAATTATATAAAGTTTTGTAAAGATTAATTTAGGTTAGAATGAAGAAATATATAGGTGCAGACATGACTATGTGGTAAGAAGCTTGCTTCCCAACCATGTGGTTCCAGGCTCAATCCCACTGCACGGCACCTTGAGCAAATGTCTTCTACAATGGCCTTGGGCCAACCAAAGCCTTGTCAGTGTATTTGGTAGATGGGAACAGAATGGAAAGTGAGAGTTCCATGAGATATTCTTTTGAAATTTCTCTGATACTAGTTTTTTCATTTCAACATTTTTGTCATCAGCTTGTCCTTAAATAAAATGCTAAATATTTACAAAAAAACCTTTTTTTCTAGGTTCATAAGGAAAAAGTTGATAAAGTTCCCAATGCATTACCTGGTCGGAATAACATAGAAATAGAAATCTATGGAATGGAAGGAATTCCTGAAGAAGATATGAAAGAACATGAAAAACACAAACTTGGAAAAGGTACCTCACCACAGTTTTTTTTCTTTTCCCATTATTCTTAATGAATTCAATACTAATTATGAGATAATCCACTTTTAGATAATTGATATCTTTCAAGTATTTCTAATATTGCTAATATAAAATGATATTTTGTTTGTCAGAATGTTTTACAATTGAGTCCTGTCAATACAAATGGAATTCATAGAATAGCGTTGCTCCTCGGCCACCAAACATTTTAGCTCTTCTCTACCACCATTCACCAAGCACAATGCCTCTCTCTTATGTATCATTGTTTTCTGCTGTTTTACACCCTCACCCCATGCCTCATTGGACATCCCCCCCACCTCATATCCACCATTCCCTTCACCCCTCCCCTCAACATTTGTACTTTATTATGTTCCTCACCACTCACTCTTGCAACTTCTACTCATCCATGCTCAGTTCTT
>NC_068986.1:9927361-9932059 GCF_001194135.2 Octopus bimaculoides | reverse complement strand
TCACTTCTGCTCACCTTGTACCTTGAGGGTCCACCCAGACACACCCTCGCAATTTCTATCTCTTCCTACTTCTATTCTGATCCTCCCTTCCCTCACCATCTCCTCTAAAATACGAATAGCCATATGGCCTGTCTACAGCAACAAACCTGTTCTGCTGCTTTAACCCTTTCTCTCATACTTTTAACTTCTTTCATCTCTTAGCATAAAGCTGCCTCTCTCTTGGGGTCCACAGTCTTGCAGTCTGCAAGGCAACTTTGCTAGTGCTGGTGGCATGAAAACAACACCCAGTCCACACTCTGTAAAGTGGTTGGCATTAGGAAAGGCATCCAGCCATAGAAACCATGTGAAAGACACTGGAGTATGATGTTGTCCTCAGACCCATCAGATACTGTCGAACCATTTAATCCGTACAAATACAAATGTTAAGCGGACGGTTGGCTAAATTCAGACCGATATCCCTCTGACAGGCTTTTGTTTTTCCCCTCAACTGTTATTTTTGGAGGTTTTACTCTTCCCTCGGTTACATTGCAACATCTGAGAACAATTACAGGGGGCTGCATTACTTTTGGTAAAGAAGATTTTTTTTAAAATGCCTAAACCATTTTTGTGTATATTTACTCTGTAGTCACAAGCAAATTACTTTTGTATCGCTGCTGCATTATTTCGCATTTCCAATTTTGCAGTCTCTTCCGTTTTGCATGTGCATGATGCCATGTTACCATGGCTTCTAAAATCTACTCTAAGTTTGACCAAACTGAAATCTCAGTCGAAAAGTAATATCCAGCTTGACCACATGCTATCCTAGGCCATGATGACTTGCACCAGTTGTTGTATACCAATTAAACTCAGAACACCCAGTGTTTCCCTTATAAATCTTCTATACTTTAATTCCTCAATCTTGTGGGTTTGCTTGATATACATTGCCAGAAACATTACCACCACCATTCCCTTTACTAATGGATAGTCATTTTTCTTTTTCTCTATTTGGTTGGTAATGGAAGTGAAATGTACTTGGTTCAGTACAGTTTTGTATTTAAGAGATGAGGAATTATGTACATTATTTACATTCAACAGATATACCCACAGGCATATGACATAGTAAAGAGCGTGGGCTACTAACCCCAAAATACTGAGTTCGATTCCAAACAGTGACCTGAATGATAATAATAATAATAATAATAATAATAATATCGAAAAATACCTTAGGAATGAGAACCCAAGTTCGAAATTTCCCCAAGACACCTCAAGAAGGTTGGAGGGTATATCAGCTGAAACGTTGTGTTAACAACAAACAAGATGAGAACAAATATCCGTCAAACGTAAATAATGTAAATAACTTGGTTCAGTGTTGAGAAGTCTTGTCTTATATGACAATTGTTATGTTCTTTTATGCGTTGATTTCTTGGAGATTTCTAGTCCCTGAAGGATTTATCTATTGTTTGGCTGCATCAAAATCCGAAATCATTTGATCCAGCTATATATGCTGGGGACTTACCTCCCTTTGTCAGTCATTATGTTCATTGCTTTGTGGCTTTTGGGTTACTTTAACTCTTGTTTCTGGCAATAGCTGGTGCTGGTCAGTACCCTCCATGTTTGTGACCTCTACTAATTTTGTCTTTAGGTTCAAATTGCTAATAAGCTCCTCCCCCACTTTTTTTTATTTGTTGTTTACATTTTTACAGCTTTAAAAATCAGCACAGGTTTTGAATTGTTTTTCTTATAAGATTGACAGAGGTGGTTGAGTTTAACCCTAGGTGTTAAGAGTCGCTGACGAGGATTAAGGTGCTATACATCAAAATCTGGTGTATTGATGTAATTTTTCATGCTGAATCTCAGGAGATAATTCACTTGTTCCAGAAAATTTTTTTAGAAAGTTACTGAGGTTTAGAGTTTGATCATCTTTACCCAGTCGGAAAACATGATTTGGAAGCTGTCATTTTGTGCATGACTGCAATTGTAAGACGACAAAATAATGTCAACATTTGGATGATAATGCGTGTTTTAAGCATTGAAAAGGTGGGTATAGAAAATGCAACATAAAATATCCCCAAACAGCAACAGATGTATACAACAGGAAAACACCACTTTAAAATATCCAGTTTGTAAACACACCTGGTTTTTTGTAAACAAGAGTTCCGACACTTGGTTTGTTACTATGGAAACAGGCACCTATGTCTGTGGCTTTCAATTGGCTAAAATGACCCAAAATTTGCAAACTTTAAAAGCTATTAACTCTTTGTTTATTGATTTATGGAGAAAATGAATTTCATGTCAATAATTAGCATACAAAACTACATCAATACCCCAAATTTGAAATCAAATGGAAATTGAAGAAATTGAAAAGTGGCAGCCAAACAGAAAAGATCTCGTTGTTCTGTTAATTAGTGATCCTGATTAATTTCCCAATGCCTATTATTGTTGTTATTGCTATAAAGTTTAAATTCCATCCAGGTCTATACAAGATTGCAGTTTGTCTATATATTTATTTATATTTTGCATGACAATTTGTTTCCTTAATTATTGTAATCAAATGCTTTTGCATCTTGAGGAAACCTGGGGATTTCTTTTCTTTTTCCCTCTGACGAAGAGAATCAATTATATATTTTTTTTAACCCTTTAGCATTAAAACTGGCCCAAATATTCTGCCTGTTTTATGTTTAAACTGGCCACATCTGGCCTTTCATACCTACACTACAATGTCATTCTAAAAATAAACCTTCACATAATTGAAATCTCTTTGCTACAAGATAATACATGATTAATAAGGTGACAAACTGGCAGAAATGTTAGAAAAGGTGGGCGAAACGCTTAGCGGTATTTCGTCTGTCTTTACATTCATCATCATCATCATCAACATAGTTTAACGTCCGCTTTCCATGCTAGCATGGGTTGGACGATTTGACTGAGGACTGGTGAAACCGGATGGCAACACCAGGCTCCAATCTAAATTTGGCAGAGTTTCTACAGCTGGATGCCCTTCCTAACGCCAACCACTCAGAGAGTGTAGTGGGTGCTTTTACGTGTCACCCGCACGAAAACGGCCACGCTCGAAATGGTGTCTTTTATGTGCCACCCGCACAAGCCAGTCCAGGGGCACTGGCAACGATCTCACTCGAAAATCCTACGGGAGCCAGTCAGGCGGTACTGGCAACGGCCACGCTCAAAATGGTGCATCTCATGTGCCACCCGCACAAGAGCCAGTCCAGGGGCACTGGCAACGATCTTACTTGGCTTGCCGGGTCCTCTCACGCACAGCACATTTCCAAAGGTTTCGGTCAGTAGTCAGCACATTTCCAAAGGTCTCGGTCAAGTTCAAATTCCACCGAGTTCAACTTTACCTGTCAATCTTTCGGAGTCAATAAATTAAGTACCAGTTGCATACTGGGGTTGATCTAATCAAGGACCCAAAATTTTGGGCCTTGTGCCTAGAGTAGAAAAGAATACATGATTAATAATTCAAAACAATGTAAATAAGTACGTATCAGGATAATTGCCCCTCTTATAATTCCCCACCGACAACAACTACCCCCTAGGACAATTACCCCCTCTCCAATATATTAAGTTTTAAATCATCTGTTGTCCTCAACAGTATTGTCCATGGTGAGGTAAATGTCCTAGACTCGAATAAATAGGCAGTTCATTTTAATAACTGAGTAATGTGGATGGTAAAAGGTTAAATTTCCACTGCAATGACTTCATTCTTGCCATCACAATCAGAAACTAAAGGGAAGCCCTCCACCCAGCACATGGCTTATATTAGTCGTCTTATTGCTTCATTTTGTTTGAAAATCCTTCCGATTCAGTCACTGAATGGGAAACTGTTATTTGTTTCAAATGTAAAAAGCTGTAGAAATGATACTAATCTTTTCTAATATTGGCACAAGGCCAGCAATTTAAAGGTGACGAGCACAGGTTGATTACACTGACCCCAGTACTTGCCTGGTACTTTATTTTATCAACCCTGAAAGGGTCAAAGGCAGAATCAACCTCGGTGACATTTATACTCAGAATTTAAAGAGAAAAAAATGCATTTCATCCAACATGGGGACAATTTTGCCAGCTCCACTGCCCTGACAATCATGAGGCAGTAAAAGCAGTTTTGAGAACCCCAATTTCACATGCAGTGGTTCCCAACCTTTTCACGACCAAGGACCCCTTTTATTTAAATGAATCTTCCCACGGACTCCTTTTAATATGCTTATCTTTATGTGGATGTGTGTGTGTGTGTGTATATATATATATATATATCATCATCATCACCATCGTTTAACGTCCGCTTTCCATGCTAGCATGGGTTGGACGATTTGACTGAGGACTGGTGAAACTGGATGGCAACACCAGGCTCCGATCTGATTTGGCAGAGTTTCTACAGCTGGATGCCCTTCCTAACGCCAACCACTATAGAGAGAGATATGTAGATATGAAATTTTAAGCTTAGTTCACTGACCCCCCTACCCCCCAGTACTACCTTTACGGGCCACAGGTTGGGAACCATTGTTGTAGTGCATCACATTCAATTGTGTTCTTTCTTTTTAATAATGCGCTCTGACATCAATAATGTGTGTGTGTGTGTGTGTGATTGTCTACCTTTAACTGTAACATTGGTTTCAAATTTTGGCACAAGGCCAGCAATTTCAGGGTGCAGGAGGTAAACTGATTGCATCAACCCAGTGTTCAACTGGTGTTTATTTTATCGAC
>NC_068986.1:9914235-9927336 GCF_001194135.2 Octopus bimaculoides | reverse complement strand
CCTCTCCCCCAAAAGGATGAATGGCAAAGTCAACCTTGGTGGAATTTGAACTCAGAACATTAAAGGCAGATGAAATGCCACAAAGCATTATGTCTGGCATGAGAACAATCCTGGCCACTCTCACCACTTATCTTTGGCTGGAATATTGTTGGGGTTCTTAGTGTTGATATGATTTGATGCAAAGATGAAATCTGGTTCACTTTCTGCTCACTGGTTTGGCATTCAGATCTTTGGAAAGGGTCTTTTCATACTGAATTGAGAGAGACCCCTTTATCCTATATTTTGCTCAGTTTGTCTCTTCCTGTTTGAGTGTAGCTCTTAGACTCTCCGATAATTCTTCAACAGAGATTCTTCATTTCTTTCCAGTTATTCTTTCCTTTTTGTGTTTCTAATGATAGACACACTTCCTTGAAGCTCCAATAAATTTTTGAAATAATGAATTTTTTTGAGATTTAGTAAAATAGATGCTCGTTTTTGAGTGTTTGGGACATACTTTTGTATTTCTAATTCTTAAAGTTATGCTGGAAAATTAAAATTTAGATCTAAATATTTTCACATTGTCCATTTTGAATCCTAAGGCATTAGTGTCCTTGGGTGATACTGGAAGGTTCTTTCCAAGTCTTCAAAGTTGTTAAAATTGTTTTTTTTTTGTTTTTTTTTATTAAATGATTTTCTTTTCTTCTGTTTGCCAGGAGATAATCGGCAGCCGCAAGCAGACAGTGATGAAGACAGCAACAGTTGCCCCGCTAACAACACTTACTTCAATGGAGGTCAGGTACCAGTTGCTGCAATGCCACCTTTTGTTCCACCAGGGGCTCCTAGTATGCCTCCTCTTCCTCCAGGACCGGGACCAGCTGGGCCATTAGGGCCAATAGGACCAATCGGTCCAATGGCACCAATGCCTCCTGTTGGTAAGTTTCTTCCATTCAAGTGTGGAATGAATTCTCTGCAATGCATTGCAGTGAATTCATTCCACTGAGAATTCTTCAAGGTGGTGCTTCAACATGGCCACAATCTAATGACTGAAACAAAATATATATATATATATATATATACACATATTCTTTTAGTCATTTCACTGCAGCCATGCTGGAGCACCACCTTCAGTTGAACAAATCAACCCCAGGACTTACTCTTTGTAAACCTAGTACTTATTGTATCAGCCTCTTTTGCCAACCACTAAGTTACAGGGATATAAACATACCAAGATTGGCTGGGGGCATGCTTCTTTCAGTTTCCGTCTACCAAATCCTCTCACAAGGCTTTAGCAGAAGACACCAGTCTCCCACCCCGCACCGCACTTCGTCCAACATCCTAAGCAAGAGTGAACAAGTGGATATGAGAATAGGGTGGTTACATAGAGCAGCTTAAGTATTATGTGTGTAAATATTCAACTGTATGACATCAGGGCACTTGTATGAGGGCTGTAAGGAGGGGGAATAAGGGTATGCTCAAAATATATGTATTCACATAAACAGCACACGTGACGTATGAATCACCGAGTTAAAATGGTGGAGAAGGGTGAGTGGGTGTAACGTGTGTGCAAAAATGCACATTGGGCAGCCCTTGTGTAAGGCTAAGCTTATGCACAGTATAGCTAGTTCGGGCACAGAAAGAAAGCTGTAGTATTTAATAATTATTCTTATTAAAATATTTTAAAACTTAATTAATATGCATGTACCTCTTTTAATCGTTGAATTTATCTCATAAGGATTTTTGCAACAGCAATGAGAGTCTGGCTGAAAATGAAATGAAAATTACATGTGGCCTTAGTAACTAGATATTGAAAGAAATGGGGGAATCCTCGTTTCATTGACTAATTCACATATGGATAATAATAGCAAAGACTTAACTAAAAAACACAAATTCTACAACTGGTTGATTAGGATTGACTTCAGGTTAAACAACAGCTTTTATTATTATTTTTCTCTTTTTTTTGCAGGCCCTATGGGACCAATAGCACAAATGGGGTAAGTCTTAATTTCATCTCTGCTTTATTCATACCAATAATTACTAATAACAATTGTAAAACATCTTGTGATGTCTCAATATTTCCAATGTTCATGTCAACTAAATATAGAAACCAATAAAGGAATTATGAGGAATGGTAAATACACTTTTAAGATATCAGCTGTAAGTAAATGGTTCTCAAGTTCTCCTCAGAATGAATCAATATTTCAATCATCACCTGATCTCGTGCAATCAAAGACTTAAGTGATTAGGTTTTAAAGAAGGAAACAAAAATAAAGAAAGATGTTTAATGTGTCAGTTTTTAACTTTGTCTCTCATAAAAACATTTTTATAAAGTATATTTAAAGAATTCTTTATTCAATTTTGTTGTATTCCTTCTTTGCAGAATGCATCCAAACAATGGTCCTGGTATTCCCACAATGGCTGTTCCTCCACGAGGAATAATGCCTCAAGTGTCAAGACCTCCAATTTCCTCACAGTCTATAACTTCAACACAGAATGCACCAGCAAAACCTCTTTTCCCCGCTGCAGCAGCTGGACAGGTATACTAGGGCTTCCTATCAACTATTTAAAAATATTGATACAACAGGACTTGAAGTATTTCTAACTTGTCACCCTCACTATCATCATCATCATCATCATTGGTTTTCCATATGTCAAATGGACTCTCCAAGTTGACCTGCTACTTCTCTGCATTGAGAGATCACAGCTTTTGTTGAAATGTAATTAGAATGTCTCAGGAAAGGACCACAAAATGGATTAAGCTAAGCCAACCAGTAGAAAACGTAAGGGTAGAGATGAAGAATGAGATGGTTGAGTATCTCTAGTTTCAGTTGGTTAAGTTTGGAAATCCAGCTGGAAAGTGAAATAGTGGTTGTTTCTGGTAGGACCCTATGGAGGAGATGCCTGAAACTGGGGGCAGAGAGAATGGATGGATAAGTTTGTAGTATGGTCACTTTGTCTATGTCTAGGGTCTGTGACTTGTATTTCATCTGACTGCTTCTTAAGTCATCCTTTGCTCTGTGCTCTGGACTAGTCTTGTTGATACACTGGCAGGTTTCTGATTGAATTCATCATCATCATCATTTAGCATGTCTTCCATGTCAGCAATGGTTGAATGGTTCCACAGGATCCTTCAAGCGTCACTGTCAACTTTGGCAGGATTTCTATGGTTGAATGCCTTTCCTAACACCAACCACTTTACAGAATGTCTTGGCAGCTTTTTTTCTTTTTTTTTTTCTCCATTGCACCAGCACTAGTGAGGGTGCTAAGTAACTTGCAAGAAAAAAACCCGTTGAATGAGGGAGGTGGCTTTGTAGCAGGTAATTGAGAGCTTAAAGTATGATAGAGGGACAAGCCGACAGGCCTTGCTGTAATGGGGATACATAGCTGCCCCAGCAGGAAAGGGAGAAAGCATGTTGGTGTGCTGTCAGGATACAACAAGGTGGATAGAAAGAGAAGAGGGACAGGGAATCAAGGATTGCTGGGTGGATAGGTTTGGGTAAGTGTGAAAGAAGAGTAACAAATGGTTAGAAAGGGGTGGGGGTGTGGTCAATAATGAATCTCGGTTTAGGGCTGGTAGGTAAAGAAACAATAGGAAGTGAGTCAGAGAGGAGAAGATGATTGGTGGAAGTGGAGAGTAACTGTAATAAAAATGTAGAGAAATGGGGAAATGATGTGAAGTGTTGGTGAGAGAGAAACTGCATAATTTTGTTACTTAACATCAGGTTGGCCTTGGGAAAACCTCTATATTAACCACTTGACCTATTAGAAAAAGAAGCTAAATCTCTCATCTTAAAAAAATGGATGAAGGGTATGAAGCCAGCAAAAGCCCCCCAGCCCATCAGGAATCACTGCTGACATGCTAAAAACATCTGGTGGTGTGGGCTATGGCCTAGTCACCTGCATTGTAAACCAGGGAGTTCATGATTGAGTCATACCCAATGACTGGCATAGCAGCACCATAGTCAACTGCTACAAGGGTAAAGGTGATGCTCTAGATAGAAATAACTAAAGGGGTATCAAACTGCTGGATCAGGTGATGAAGGTCATGGAGAGGGTCATAGCCCACCTCATTAAGGAGAGAGTCTGCTTAGATGAGATGCAGTTCGGTTTTGTGCCAGGTAGAAGCACCACTGCTGCTATATTCCTGGTGCAGCAACTGCAGGAGAAATACCTAGCCAAAGATAAACCCCTATACATAGCTTTTGTGGATTTGGAGAAAGCCTTTGACAGGGTCCCCCGATCCCTTATGTGGTGGGCGATGTGGAAACTGGAGATTGACGAATGGTTAATAAGGGCTGTACAGGCCCTATACAGAGGGTTAGGATTAGCAATGAGTATAGTGAAGAATTCCAGGTAGAAATAGGGGTCCACCAAGTATCAGCCCTCAGTCCCCTTTTATTCATCATAGTCCTCCAGGCAATAACAGAGGAATTCAAGATGGGTTGCCCCTGGGAGCTCCTCTATGCTGATGACCTGGCCCTCATAGCAGAATCACTACCAGAACTAGAGAAGAAATTTCAGGTATGGAAGCAAGGTTTAGAATCGAAAGGCCCTAGAGTCAATGTAGCGAAGACCAAAGTTCTAGTAAGTAGGAAGGTGAACTCATCACATAACCCCTCAGGTAGGTGGCCCTGCTCGATCTGTAGAAAAGGTGTAGGTAGAAACTGCATAAGATGTACCCAGTGTAAGCTATGGACACATAAGAGGTGCAGCAGCATCAAAGGAAGATTAACCGAGAAGATATCTTACGTGTGCGGCAGATGCACAGGGGCAATAATCACCACAGATGCTCAGAAAATAGATTCCATCACACTCCTGGGGGAAAAACTAGAAGTAGTTGATAGATTCCGCTACCTAGTTGACCAAGTTAGTAGTGGGGGTGGATGCTCAGAGAGTGTTACTACTAGAATAAGAATAGCCTGGGCAAAGTTTAGAAAGCTTCTATCCCTACTGGTGACAAAGGGCCTCTTGCTCAGAGTGAAAAGCAGATTGTACGATGCATGTGTGCGAACTGCCATGCTTCACAGCAGTGAAACATGGGCTGTGACTGCTGAAGACGTAAGCTCGAAAGAAATGAAGCTAGCATGATCCGCTAGATGTGTAATGTCAGTGTGCGCACGACAGAGTGTAAGCGCCCTGAGAGAAATGCTGGACATAAGAAGCATTGAATGTGGTGTGCAAAAGAGACGTTTGCATTGGTATGGTCATGTACTACGGATGGATGAGGAGAGCTGTATGAAGAAGTGCCACTCTTAAACAGTGGTAGGAATCCATGGAAGGGGGAGACACAGGAAAACATGGGATGAGGTGGTGAAGCACGACCTTTGACTGTTGGGCCTCACAGAGGCAATGACAAGAGACTGAGACCTCTGGAAATATGCTGTGACTGCGAAGACCCGACAAATAAAGTGAGTTCACGGCTGTATCCTACACCAGTTTCACATAACCAGCCCAGCCCATTCAAAAGTACCTTGGTTCATAGGACGACCTGCTGTGCTTGAGGAGACCTATTGAGTCAAGTACATCAACATCAAATGGAAATTGTAGTTGTGATACCCGTGCCGGTGGCATGTAAAAAGCACCATCCAAACGTGGCCAATGCCTGCACCGCCTTGACTGGCTTCCGTACCGGTGGCACGTAAAAAGCACCAACCGATCGTGGCCGTTGCCAGCCTCCTCTGGCCCCTGTGCCAGTGGCACATAAAAAGCACCCACTACACTCAGAGTGGTTGGTGTTAAGAAGGGCATCCAGCTGTAGAAACTCTTCCAGATCAGATTGGAGCCTGGTGCAGCCATCTGGTCCGCCAGTCCTCAGTCAAATCATCCAACCTATGCTAGCATGGAAAGCGGACGTTAAACGATGATGATGATGATATAACTAAAGATACAGGAAAATAGTTGGGATATCAAATGTGAGGGTGCTAGGATTAGCAGATTAAGACAAGAAGGGATGTCGATCAGTAGCAATGGAGGAGTTAAGGACCATAATGATATATTTATAAAGCACCACTGTAGTATCTTTTTCCTTTTTCTTTTTTTTTTATGCTAGTGTAGATTGAGCCTGTCTCCTCAACATTATCTGTTGTAACCTGTCTGTCGTATTTGATGCTAAATATTGATCAATGTTTTCATTTTTGTTTTTAACCAGACACAGACTAGCACATCGCGACCAGTTGGACCAGATTTCAAACCCACCACAGCTATAAGCCAAGCAATGGCACAGATAAAACCAACATTTCCTTCAGCAGCTGCTGTCACAACATCAATCTCCCCCAGTGCCACAATATCAGGAGCACCTATTATCCGTAAACCAGAATCAGCATCAGGGTTAACGTCGAAGTTGATGCATCCGGATGAAGACATATCGCTGGTGAGTTTATGTGTGGGTTTGTGGCATCGGTTGACTGGCTCTCTTCCATCTTCTTACTTCTTAACAGCTACCATCTTGGAGTCTTATCTCGACACATTTCTTTCTCTTCCACTTGCACACACATAAAATGTATGCCTGTGTATGCATGTTGTGTGTATAAAAATATCCTTTCCCTCCTTAAATTCCTGTCTTTTATTTTTGCTATATTTTGAATTATTTAAATTTCTTTCCCCCCCCCCCCCTTTCAAATAACTGTTAAAGGGTTTTTTAAAAAAACCTGATTTAAACAAAAAAAACATTCAAAGTGAAAATGTAAAATTAATTTTGCTATTCTTCTCAAGGTAGTGGTGTATGTGGTGTACAGTTGTGTGATGGTCAAGTTCTTGTCTGAATCAAGTCTTTGACCTGGTTTTTGTTACTATTTGGAACTTTTGCTTCACTAAAATGAGTTCACAGCTGAAGCCTACACCAGTGTCACATAACCAGCCCCAGCCCACTCAAAGGTACCTTGGATCGTAGGGCAACATGCTGTGCTTGAGGAGACCTATTGAGTCAAGTACATCAAAATCAAATGGAAATTGTAGTTGTGATCCCCGTGCCAGTGGCACATAAAAAGCACCATCCGAACATGGCCGATGCCAGCGCCGCCTTGACTGGCTTCCGTGCCTGTGGCATGTAAAAAGCACCCACTACACTCAGAGTGGTTTGGCGTTAGGAAGGGCATCCAGCTGTTGAAATACTGCCAGATCAGACTGGAGCCTGGTGCAGCTTCCTGGCTTCTCACATCCCAGTCGAACTGTCCAACCCATGCCAGCATGGAAAATGGACATTAAACGATGATGATAAACTGACCAAGGCTCTTGTAAAACAATGCAACTTTCACAACTGAATATTATCTCTCTAACTTGAGGTTTCAAGCTGATAAACAGTGTTCTTTATGAGGGGAAGTTCAAGGTCATCTTATCTCATGAAGCTTTATTCACTGGAAGTGTTGAAACTTGTATATTAAGTGTTCCCATTTACTTAGCAACAATCAGTCGATTAATTTTGTGCTATTTCTAAGGAATTAATTCAACTTGGCTAGTGTGACTTGAGTATATTCTTTTCTACTCTAGGCACAAGGCCAGAAATTTTTGGGGAGGGGGTCAGTCAATTAGATCAACCCCAGTACGCAACTGGTACTTAATTTATTGACGCTGAAAGGATGAAAAGCAAAGTCAACCTCAGCGGAATTTGAACTCAGAACATAAAGATGGACAAAATACCGCTAAGCATTTTGCCTGGCGTGCCAATGTTTCTACCAGCTCACCGCCTTGTGAGGCTTGAGTATATTGGCGGCAGACATAACTCAGCAATGCAACCAAGATAATGCCAACTAAATCCTTGGCTGGTGGTGTCGTATATTCTGGGGAGTGAAATGTGTGATGTGATTTCTATTCATGGTAAAAAAAACCAGCCCATCACTCATATCATTTATGCCTTTGGTGGTGGTGGTGGGGGGACCCCCGGTTGAATGTCAGTTTTATTTGCTGCTTACTTTTAAATCTGGAGTTTGATGTTTGTGTACATAGATGCTGTCAGTATTGGGCACTGTGACCCAGCAGTGATTTTTTGATCTCTGGTTGGAAGTCTTTCAACTTTCTTCAGCAAATTCCTTGTGATTTTATGCCGTTGACCGTTTTCCGTTCTTGTATTTTTAAAGTGGCAAATTTGAATTTCAAAGTCTGTTAACATCATAAATGTAGATATATTTACCTGCCTGATGCTGTCCTCCTAGATTTAAAAATAAATGTTACAGATTCTAGATAATGTTGCTTTGAAAATTCCTACTAATGTCCTAGAACTCAGCAAATGGTTGAGGTGGCCATCTTTCTCCGTTGAAGAATTACTTGATCAGTAAGTGAATGATGCACTACATTTTTCTTTGTTTTTAATTTCCCCAAAAAACTAAAGTCGTCTTGCTGTAATTTTCTGTCATTGAGGAATGTCTGAAACAGTCTATTAGATATCGAAGACCTACGATGTTTGTTTTAATTTCTACAAGTGATGTATTATTATTGCTTTTATAGGAAGAAAGACGTGCCAGTCTCCCTAAGTATAAAAAAGCCACTCAGTCGCCTCGGCCTGTACAAGGTATGATGACATCTGGAATGCTGTCTGGTCAGTAAATATTATTTTCTCTTTTAAACCCTCCTCTTATATTCCTCATATATATCAAACAGAGCGACAAATATGAATGAATGCATAAATATGTACAACTGCATTTCTTATATTCCACAATAAATGCTTGTTTACAAAGCCATTGGTTTTACATCCATTCTCTCTTCTGGCATGGGTTTGATGGGTCATCACAGTCCAAATCAGTTCTTATTCAGTTTCTGCCGTCCAAGACGAGTAGGGAGATGGGGGAGGGGGACATGTCTCACTTGTGTTTTATTTTCTACATAGTTTCTGCAGCTCAGTACTTTTCCTAAACCCCCAGCCACTTTACAAAATGAATTGGAAGTATTTGGTTGTGGCATTAGTGCAAGACAAAAGAGAGCTGACCATTGTGTGTTGTCTCTTTTTGTTCAAGAAGGCAGTGTAAGCAACAGAATAGGCAGAAGATGAATCAGGGTAGGAGAGAAGAGAAGAATTGAGAGAGTATGGTGGAAGAAACAGTAATGGGAGAAAATAATCAATGCTAGGTGAAGTAAAGAAGGAGACAGTTAAGCAATGAGAGAGAGAGAAGAGGTCACTAAGGGCAGCTACATGTTAGTAAGAGAAGCGAGTGGTGGTTCTAGAAATTGGTTGATGTAAGTGTGTGTGTGTGTGTTGACCATGAGTGACCTGAAATGGTAGCTATTAATACAGAAGGGTAATACTTACTGTTAAGTTATGAGGGGCTAACCCTCAGAATCCTTTGTCTTTGTGAAGTGTAACTTCTTGTGAACTGCCTTTAATGCTTTGTCTCTTGTCGTCCTCAATCTCCATCTTTCACAGGGTCACTCCACTTGGAGCATTCACTACTTTCTTGCACATCACATGCCTATACCAGTTCAGTTTTTCTCTCTTGCACACTACATCTGATTCCTTTGGTATCTGGTTTCTCTCTACCCTCATTTGTACTCCAGCATCCAGCAGTGTGTGCTCACTTCATTTCTAGTCTTTGCAAATGCTCTGCAGCCAAGGCCCATGTGCTGCCACCATGTAGCATTACATACAAACATTAAATGATTTACTCCTCATTCTGAGAGAGCAGTTCTTTATTGCTATCAGAGGCGATAACACATTCTTACACAAACCACTGTGCTCTTAGAACACTTGCACCTACGGTTAATTAATTTATTCCTCCTAGGCATCCATGCAGAATTTCTGTCTCCTCCTCTTCTTGCATATCAAACCCGGCACCAGAACCCTATCTTTTTTCATATTTAATAAAATTTACTATTTGCTATGTTTGAGGTTTCTCTATTCTAGTTTTCTTTACTTATCTAAAATTTCTTCTGTAAATCAACATTAGATTTAATTCTCAGAACTAAATCATCAACACATGAGAGTTCCCATGGACTAACAGTCTTAAACTCCTGTTATATCTTGGAAGACTACAATGGACAGAAAGGGCTGAGGACCAGGCCCAAATAGACCCCAACCTGCACTCTAAACTTGTCACTGTTCACATAGCTAACACTGACCTTGCTGCATATACCTGTGTATATAGTTTGTACAAGAAATTCGTCTGGGTTTCCTTAACATTCATCACATAATAAATCATGGAACTATCAAAACCCTTCTCCTGGTCAGTATGTGCAAGTTACAACAGCTTACTTTTAGCTAATATTTCTCCTGCGCTTGTCTCGCCAACATTAATAGTGTCCTTTTAACAGGACAAAGTCAAACTGCCTCATCTAAATTAATTCTGTTCTTAATTGCACTCTAACTCCTGCAATGATGTTGTCACATGGTCAATCAACTCCTGAAACCAGCAATCTTAGACCAAACTGGTGGTTTACTGTAGAGATTCGAATTGAATTTGATCCTAGCTTGACATATTCTCCAGAAAATAGCAGGTAGATATTGGTGTAAAGCAGCTTGCTCTAGTTTGGTAAGAACTGTTGTGTTGCACCAATGCAATAATTTCAATCTGGAGTAAATTGAAATCACTGGACCTTGTTGTATTATAACCCTTTTGATGTTTAGGATGAAATTCTGACTTTGAAATTGTTTCGAAATCTATGATTATGTATTTTGGAAATATTTTTTTTCTTAATACGGTTTTTAATTCTAATCTAATTCACATCAGTATCTGATCGATCAAATACATGGTATTATATCATCATCTCTCTCTTACATTTCGTTTTACTTTTGTAGCAGTTAATAAGACAATACTACTACAGCAACTACCTCATTGATGATGCACACAATCTCCCCACCCACCTGGTCCATTCAGCATTTCAGTCACTGTATTTGTTGGTCCAGTTGCTTTTGCCATTGAGTCTGCCTGACTGGCTCCTGTGCTGGAGCACCTACTACTCTCTCGGAGTGGTTGGCATTAGGAAGGGCATCCAGCTGTAGAAACAGATTGTAGATCGGATTGGAGCCTGGTGCAGCTTCTGGCTCTCCAGATCTCAGTCAAACCGTCCAACCCATGCCAGCATGGAAAGCGGACGTAAAACAATGATGATGATAATCCTCTGCCATTACATTTCTTTTTATAATCCTTCAGATTTATGCCCTGGCATATCCCCACCCTCTGTCCCTAGTTTAACCTCTCTTCACATGGCACAAAGCCGCCTCCCTCAGTATCATTTCCCCTCTCAGTTGAGGGATTTTTGTCTTGCAAGTTTTGTGGTGTCATGTAAAATGCACCCCGTCCATCAAGAAGAGCATCCAGCTGTAGAAACCATGCTGAAGCAGACAGTGGCGCTTGGTGCAGCAGGCCTCTGGCCTTTACCAACCTGGAAGATGATGATGACACTTGTGACCAGTCTTTCTACTGTATTCACTGTTAATTTGGACGAGTGAGTCTGCTTGCGGCAGGTCCTCTCTTTTGTATTTTTTCATTGTAACACTTCCGTGCCATGTTCCCTTTGGTATTAATGGTAAGAGAGCCACTCTCACTAAGAATATACTCCTTCACCACAACATCTCAACGCTCTATAATCACCAGAATAGAAAGAATTTAGAAAACAACCTTTACATGCAGTTCTATATTTAAGAGATGAGGAATTATGTATATTATTTACATTTGATGGATATCTGTCCTCATTTTGTTTGTTGTTAACACGTTTCGGCTGATATACCCTCCAGCCTTCATCAGGTGTCTTGGAGAAATTTTGAACTGTTTGCAAGTGATTGACCCTTCAGCATTTCTGATTACTCTATCAAATGTAATCCTTATTTATTCACATTGTTTCAAATTAATTATGCATCATCTCATAGCCTTGAGATTTTGACAATGTGATTGTTTGTTTTTAGAATGACATTGTTGGGTAGGTGTGAGAGGCTGGATCTGGCTAGTTTGAACATAAAATAGGTAGAATATTTGGTCTGGGTACGATCAGTTTAAATGCTAAAAGGTTAAAGAATGTACAAATCACCATCATCACATAGTTCAGCGTCTGCCTTCCATGCTGGCATGGGTGGAATGGTTTCACAGGAGCCAGTCAAGGCAGAAGCCTGCACCAGACTTTTGTGGCTGTTTTGGTAGGGTTTTTACAGCTGGATGCCCTTCCTAACATCAACCATTCAGCAGAGTGGACTTAGTGCTTTCTACAGGGCACAAGCACATGTGAGGTTAGCTTTGGCAAGTTTTTTTTTTTTTGCAGCTTGATGCCCTTCCAAATGCCAACCACTTTACAATGTGAAGTGGATGCACTTTAAATGGCAAATGGATCCCAGAAATAGAAAACTAACATTGCATTTACTTTAATTCTGACTTTGTGTAAAATGATTTTCTTTAACATTTTAATGATTATTCTTCTAGTCTTTTTTTTTGTCTTTTTTCGTCACTTATTCTAAAAACCTTTTGACAATTTCAGGCCCGATTCTCACTCGAATGCCAGCCACTGTGCCACCAGCAATAGGCATTCGTGCTCCTTACAACCCATATCCACGTGGTGTCATAATGAATCAACCAGCAACGACAACACAATCACCGCAACAAGCAGGGAGGTTCTAAATGTTATGTTAGAGCTGTTTATTTTCTTTTTTCTTTCTCTCTTTTTTTTCTTCCTCTTCTTCTACTTCTCCCTCCTTATTGCCACCAACTTAGAGTGTCCACCTCATTGGTGAGTGTCACAACGGGAATCACTAAATTCTCTAGCAGTGACAGTCTGATTGGTAATTACAGCAGTAATTGGTAAGCTCGTCAATACTACTATTATTATTATTCTTCAGCTTGGGCTTGCTGCTGCTACTGCTGTTCTTGCTGGTTGGCTCAAGTCTTCAGCTGCTAAACCTGTTATTCCTCCTGCTCCCTTGCCCCTCGTTCTTATTTCACAATCATTTTGTGACTGTTCACTCCTTGAGAAAAAAGAAAAAAAAAAAACAAGCAAATGTATATTTTTTTCCTTTTTTTTTTAAATTTTTTTTATTAAATACCTCTCCATTAAACAAACTTAATCTCTTTTCCTTACAAAATGTCTATTTTTTAAGAAACCTGCCTATTTAGGAGTTTTCATTAGATCATAAGCCTAATTAACCTGATGGGTATTGATTGTTATGTACAGTTTATGCAGGTGAGGGGATAGAAGAGGACTTTAGCCCAGCTACTT
>NC_068986.1:9911638-9913694 GCF_001194135.2 Octopus bimaculoides | reverse complement strand
CATATTCTCAACCCCTCCCCCTGCCCTGCTGTCCCCCCGACCCCCCTACCTATTTAATGTATAGCTCATTGTGTATACTTGGGGTATTTTTCATTTCTAATAAATCACTCTAAGGAACAAGTTTTCAATATGTGTACTGTTATGATTTCTACATTTCAATTCCCATGTTTGTTTGTTTTTAAATATTTCTTTTTTAACAATTTCTTTTATCTCATTTCCAAACAAGGAATGGTAGAAGGAATCCTTTCTAGAACTTTCCAGATGCATCAGCTTTTTCTACCGTTTTGTAATTTTGAAAGAAAACTTGTTGATTTTATATATAAATGCATCAACTGTTAATTTGTCTGAATAGAAAGGCTGGTAGCTTTTAAATATTTTTATGACTTCCAAGACTTTTCAGTTCGGAGAGAGAACTAAGATTCGTAGAATTATTGTTGGTTTTGGATTTCTCAAGGGTAACTGATGAAAGAGAAGTCATGGGCAGAAATGAAGGTGGTGGGGAAGAAAGTGTAGAATAACCTAGAGGATGTGGCACAAAGATGAAGCAATTTAAAAGTCTGCAGTGAGCAGAATCCAAAAAAAAAAAAAACAGAAGCTGTCAAAATAGCAGTATATATGACAGCAAGAGTGTAACTTGACAAAGATCAAGTGATTGGTGGAAAGGATTGTTCAATGAACATCAGGGGCTGTACAGATTATGGGAGGAAAGTGATGAACTTACACCTTAAGATCAACAGCTGTTTCAAGTTTGTGTGTGTGTGTATACATACACTAACTGGCCGAAAGTTGGAAGTCAGTGTCAATAATATTCTTGTATAAGAAGAATAAAATTGTTTTTATTATAACTGAACATAAAAAAAAAAGCAAAAGTAATTATAGAATATCTCGCATATGCACAAGTTTGCTCTCTTAGTCTCTAGCAAAGTGGGGGTGGTCAGGCTAGGACACTGACATCAAAGTGCTCCTACTGAGGACTTGAGCCTGTAACTGTCATATTAAGCCTGATGCTCCACCTAGTGAGCTACGTGTGGGGCGGCACAGATTGAGTTGCAGGAGCTCATTAACTATTAAACTAATTGTAGTTATTAAATTAACGCATTTATATTTACACATGTGAAGTCATGTGGCCTAGTCATTAGAGACATTGCATTCACGATCTGGTGATTGTGGGTTCAATCCGTTGAGCCGGTATCCTGTTGTGCTCCTGGGCAAAACACTTCATTTCACATTGCCCTAGTCCACTCAGCTACAGATGAGTCGCCCTAAAACAGACGACCCCCCCAATTGTGGGGGAATGTTGACTTTCTCGGCTAGTCGACAGGGTGGCATCATTTGAAACACATTGTGACGAGTGGTGTATGAGAATGTCCAATAGTCTGATCAATCCTATGATATAGCCACATACTACCCGTTAGGTTGAAAATGTATTCAGTCATTCTCTTTCAAAATGAAGAATAATTCTAAAACTAACACCCATTTATATGTAACATTCCAGTGTTTTGAAGTCTTTGCTAATGTTATATATGCTTGATTTGCAGATTTAACATTTTCAAATTTATCTGAAACTTGATTTTTTTTTTTCTTCTTCTTCTTCTCTTTATAAAAGGCTGAAATAAAAAAAAAATATTTTCTGCCTGTTTATGGTTTCAGTTTTGAGTTTGGGTACATATTGGGTGGGAGAGAGAGAGAGAGGGAGAGAGAGCTTGCTTGTGACCTGGCTTTGGACCCCAAAGAAATTCTACAGGCAAGTCAGTCACCACGTCACAGTAAGACTGCTCTGTGTATGGTTCTGCGGCTTACTGTTGGGCTAGCTACAATGGCCCCCAACAACATGTTGGCGATGTGCATTTTTCTTTCTAAACTTGAGTTCTATAAATATATATATATATATATACACATATTTTTTTTTTCTCCTGTTCCTGTAAATTCTGCATGCTTATTGGTAACTTATTTGAATCACTACATAAAAGATGGCCTTATATTCCTAAGTTGCACTTTAATTACCTAGGAAACCTTTTTTTCTTTTTCTTTTTTTTTTTTTTTTTTTTTTTTTTTT
>NC_068986.1:9907366-9910998 GCF_001194135.2 Octopus bimaculoides | reverse complement strand
GTTGCTCTTGCATTTAATCAGATCAATGTAGTTTGAGACTTGTGTAATCTTCATTGGTGTTAAGTGTGTGTGTGTGTGCGTGTTCTTTTCTGCGTCTCTACATCTATGACTGATTTCTGAATCGTTGAGTTGAATTTTAATAGTTCTTTGGATACAGTGATGGCCTAGCTTAACCACAAGATTATTTTACCCAACACTGGAACCCAATGAAATATTCAGTTTCACAATATTGTCCTTGAATTCTATCATTTCAGTAATGACTGAGAGCTAAGAGGGGCAGGGAGCTTGACTGCTGACAGTGGCTTGATCTTGGGCCCAACCCAGCCCTGGTGACTCAACACACACTGCTCGTTTTTGCAGCTAAATAGAAAACCTGAACGTTCAGTCTTCAAATTTAAAAATTGGTTGAAGGAAAATATTTTCAGCTGAAATCATAATAATCCATATTGGCCCATTGTGAAGGTTCTAAAGGAAGGAATTAGGTAGAATTAGAAGCAGATTGGTCAAAGTTTGACCTTGATGTTTAGTGTTGCTCAGTCGAGTTGATTGATGTCTGTTATTTGTAAAGCACCTGAGTGTGCACTGAGTCTCAAATAAGAACTCAGTTTTCCCTTCCATTGTAGACACACAGACATCCCCAGTGGAGCAAAGCCCGAAACTTTGCATCTAGCTTTTAGATGTCAGTGACAGCCTACAGTTCAATCACTAGGGTGGCTCCAGCTGGCAGATTCATTAGCACGCCAGGCGAAATGCTTTGTGGCATTTTGTCTGCCTTTATGTTCTGAGTTCAAATTTCACCGAGGCCGACTTTGCCTTTCACACCTTCAGGGTCAATAAAATAAGTACCAGTTGGGTCAGTGCAATCGACTAACCTCATGATCATCATCGTTTGACATCCGTTTTCCATGCTGGCATGGATTGGACGGTTTGACTGAGGACTGGCAAGCCAGGGGGCCACACCAGGCTCCAATCTGATCTGGCAAGTCTTCTACAGCTGGATGCCTTTCCTAATGCCAACCACTCCAAGAGTGTAGTGGGTGCTTTTTACAAATTGAAGGAACGTGCAAGTAGCTGAGCACTCCAGACACATGTACCCTTAACATAGTTCAGAGGGAGATTCAGCATGACGCAAAGTGTGACAAGCCTGGCCCTTTGAAATACAGGTACGACTCATTTTTGCCAGCTGAGTGGACTGGAGCAACGTGAAATAAAGTGTCTTGTTCAAGGACACAACGCATCGACAGGAA
Organism: Octopus bimaculoides; assembly: GCF_001194135.2. Lineage (NCBI taxonomy): Eukaryota > Metazoa > Mollusca > Cephalopoda > Octopoda > Octopodidae > Octopus > Octopus bimaculoides. The sequence goes on along the minus strand of NC_068986.1, from coordinate 9,909,751 downwards.
TTGAACTCATGACCTTATGATTGTGAGTCAAATGCCCTAACCACTAAGCCACATGCCATCCCCCAAAATTTCATGCCTTGTGCCATTAGTAGAAAGGATTATTAGTCCAATCACTGAAGGCTAAATATCACTTCAAATGTAAATCCTTGTTTTTTTGGTATCCACCCCCACCCCACCCCTTATTTTTTTTTCTTTCCCTTCCCACCCAATCAGATATGTTGTATCAGTTGTAGCACTGACATGGTCTCTCTCCCCCAACTCAAATGTCCCCTTGTATTCAACCAACCCCTTTCACTCCTTCACAAAGCTCCACCCACCCACACACACACAGCAGCCATCTCCTGCTAGACTTGCACTACCTCTCTGCAGAGGCTTTGTAAGCCTTCTTCAAAGGACACCTGTAAAGTCATTAGGCATAGCTGTTTGGCTTTGACTGATTTGCTTCCCAACCATGTGGTTTCAGGTTCAGTCCCAGTCTGTGGCACTTCGGACAAGTATTTCCCATAGCCTTTGGCCTTGTCACTGGATTTTGGTGGATGAAAACTGAGAGAAGTCTGTTTATATTTGCACCATAAAAGAGTTCTTTGCTAAGTAGGAGTGTTTTAATTTCTATCAATAATTCATCAGCTCCCTTCACACCCCCTGAATGCCTGTGAAAAGATCCTTTACTTGAAAAACAAAAACATTACCTCTATCTAGTCATCTTACCTACACTAGTATTTTCTTCAAAAATTGACATAATTTTATCTTGTGCCATTCCCTTTGTACACCTGAACAACACAGAAACCCTCAAAGTCTCTTAACCCTTTAGCATTTAATCCAGCCACATCCGTCCCCAATATTCTCCCTATTTTATGTTCAAACTGACCAGATCAAGCCTCTCACACCTACCCTACAATGTCATTGTAAAAATAAACAATCATATCATTGAAATCTCAAAAGCTATGAGATAATCCAGGATGAATTCAAAACAATGTGAATAAATATGAATTAGATTTGACAATAATCTGAATGCTAAGGGGTCAATAGACTGTTTCAGGGCCTCCCCCCCTCTCGATGACCTCTTATTGACACTATTACCAAAGCTTCATAGGTTTCCTTTTTAGGGTCAGATAATAGCTGAATTGTGGCTGTTACTAATTCTCTACAAACATCAAGTAGAGCCACCCTAATTAATCTTAGTCACACATCTAGAAGAGTGGTTACATAACTGACCAATAAATATCCCTGAAGGCAATTCATTCGATTGCAAAATATTGACTCACCAACAAGTTGCTGATTCATTCCATGGTCTCCGTTAACTACAACAGCTTCTAAAATAGATCACTATCCCTTCCACCACCCATGTCCAACCTATTTATACTTTCTCTCACCTCTTTTACTCAACATTCTACTTCTCAATCCTTCCTTCAAACTAAAAACCAACCTCACTAACTGCACCACCTCTTTTGACTTATTACAAAAGAAATGCATACTTCTGTGTGTGTCATATATACAGGTACAGGTGTGGGTGTGTGGTAAGCTTGCTTCCCAACCAAATGGTCTCAGGTTCAGTCCCACTGTGTGGCACCTTGGGCAGGTGTCTTCCTCTGGCCAACCATAACCGAGTGGATTTGGTAAACGGAAACTGAAAGAAGCTCATTGTGTGTGTATGTATTTAATGCACAATATATGGAATTCTCTAATCCAGTGGTAATCACAAAAATAAAAACTCCTTTAATGGACTGGGTTACATGCCTCATAGTAAGCCAATACATAGGAGTGTAATGTGGAGCCCCTATCCAGTTGAAATCCAATAAATCTGATCAGTGGAGATTAATACAGAACATAAAGAAAGTCTGGAGATATGAGATGAATATATTTATTTCACCTGTTGATATCCAGAGGTTGACAACCATTTTGCAGTTAGCATCAGGCAAAAATACTTTTAGTGTCAAATTATTTTACATCTGCACAAGTGTGTGTATGCTACATCATCATCATCATCATTGTTTAACATCCGTTTTCCATGCTGGCATGGGTTGGACAGTTTGAGGACTGGCAAGCCAGGAGGCTGTGCCAGGCTCCAATATGATCTGGCAGCGTTTCTACAGCTGGATGCCCTTCCTAATGCCAACCACTCCGAGAGTGTAGTGGGTGCATTTTACGTGCCACCAGCATCGGAGACAGTCAGGAGGCGATGGCATCGGCCACGTTCGGAGAGTGCTTTTTGCGTGCCACCAGCATGGGAGCCAGTCAGGGGGCAGTGGTATTGGCCACATTCAGATAGTGCTTTTCATGTGCCACTGGCACGGGAGCCTGTACATTTTACAGACCAATGCAAATATAGAAGGCAAGATCATCAGACCAACAGAATATCTTAATTACATCCATTTTTTCAACTTC
>NC_068986.1:9905142-9907024 GCF_001194135.2 Octopus bimaculoides | reverse complement strand
TATATCAAGCTGCTCAAGAAAAGGGATTTCAAATTTTCTTGGATTTTTTTTTTTTTTTAACATAAATTTTGTTTTTCTAAACAATTCCATATGAATTATTATTCTTATCGACTGAGAACATCACTGGAAAATACGAAAACTAAAAAGAAGCAGCACATATGCTAGGACACAACCTCCTAAGCAGGCCGAGTGCAAATATGAGTAGCATATGGGAACCAGCATTAAAGAAGGATAGGAAAATATTGGATTTATAAGCCCTAAAATTCACTCCATTATTTTACCCCAAGATTCCGAGTTCAATTCCAGGCAGTGACCTGAATAATAATAATAATTCCATATGGACACTGATATCTGAGCTGATTAGGCAAAATATTTTTGTTCCCTGCATTGAAAAAGTTCATATCTTGCTTCTGTCTAAAAATTGGTTGCCTCTCTTTGGACTTCTGTCAGTCTTAGAAATCATTTCAAAAACTAAAATTCCAGATATTGACCTTCTGCTTTTATCTGAAGTTTTTCCGAAATGGTTAATAGTTGCTTTTCTTGTTTTTTTGATGTTGTTATCTTTTAAGGTGACCTGGCAGAATTGTTAACACGCTTTTCATCTGTCTCCAGATTTTGAGTTCAAATTTCGCCAAGGTCGACTTTGTGTTTCATTCCATTGGGGTCAATAAAATAAGTAACGGTTTAAGCATTGGGGTTCACATAATCAGTTTAGCCCCTCCCACAAAACTTGAGGTGTTGTCAAAAGGGTTATTTTCTTTAAGTCCAAATCAGTTTCTCCCAATGAAACTTTGGAACCTGTCGAATCGTCGCTACTGATGTAAATGGCTGGACATATTGTAGATGATTCAGTTAATGCGATACATTAAAGTGGATAAGTAAAGGCTTGCATAAAATATATTTTCAATTTTTATTTGCATGCAACAAACAGCTTCATAAGTTTGAGAGGAATTTCAATGTGATTTCAAATGTTGTGCTAGAGATCCTATTTTGAACAACAGTTGTCTAGGCATAAAAGAGAATTGTCTTTAAGGTTATTTAGAGGATTTGGATACAGGTTGCATAATTTTAGTGTTACATTTGTTCTTGTCAATGTCTTTTTAGTTAACTACAAATTTTCATTATTTTTGTTTTTCATCTAGCGTGAAAATTAAATTAAGGTTTTAAATTTCTCTAATGCAAAGCTAAATGCTAAGCCTTTTTTTTTTTTCTTTTTTTCTTTTCTTTTGTATTTTCCACTCCCCTTTGTTTAAAGTGAGTGAATTGGTTGAAAAGAAATCAAGAAGCTGACATCTGGAGTTTCCAGCTACTTATCCGTAGTTCCTATCTTCCAGATTAGGTTTTGGGAGAGAGTGGCCTGGTGCTTCAATGATGGACAGTCTATCATATTTAGCAGGCAAGTAGGCTAGGTCACAACAAAATGTTGTTGGGCTGGTTTAACCTGCCCCCAACTTTCCACACTGTTGGACAGTTGGTGACTCCCTCTACTTTCTTTGTCCTTCTCTTCCTCTCAAACCATTTTCTTTTACTCTTGGAAATAATTTTTAAAATAATTATTTAGACAAGTTGTTTCAGAATTTTAAAAATTTATAATTTCAGTAAATATTAATTGTAAAAAAAAAAAATAAATAAATAAATTTTCCAAATGGTATTTTAGATATAAGATTCTGATTTAATCTCTTTTAATTCTGAAAGTATTTAAGATGACCAGTTAATGGGATGCTTTCTAACTTTATGATAATCATGTTTTGCTACAGAGTCCAAAGTCTTTGAAAATGGTTGGGGGTGAGTACCATTTTTAAAAACTCTTTTTAAATAATTGGAACAACAACTACAACAACAACAGCAACAAATATCACAAATGGTCAGTCTTTGGAATATC
>NC_068986.1:9901445-9904622 GCF_001194135.2 Octopus bimaculoides | reverse complement strand
GGGGTTTTTTTTTGGATTGTTTGTTGGATAAAAGTAGCACTTTTAGTAGGTTCTTCTAAATGGTTTGGTCAACTGGAAAACAGGGCAGAAGTGGACAGTAAAAAGTCTTGGTCTGACCAAATGGTTCCATGTCTTATAGAGATTGTTAGTTGATGGTTTTCACACTTGTCTGTTGTTTGTGATGGAAATATCTCTTCTGTTTGTGTGTGAGTATACACACACAAATTCTTGTTTCGGATTTGTTAATGATGAATTGGGAAAAGGGGAGGGATTTGCTGGACTGGCTACATATGGGGGGGGGGGCGAGTGTGGCTTTGTTTCGCAACCACATGGTATCAGATTTAGTCCAACTATGTGGTACCTTTGATCAAGTGTCATCTACTTATTGACCTTGTGAATGGATTTGGTAGACAGAAACTGAAAGAAGCTTCCCGTGTGTTTGTGTGTCTGTTTTTGTCCCCCCAAGACCACTTGACAACCAGTGTTGGTGTGTTTACATCCTCCATAACTTTGCAGTTTGGCAAGAAACCACTAGAATAAGAACCAGGGCTTTCAACAAAAATAAAAAATACTGGGGTTGAATCATTCAACTAAAAATTCAAGGCAGGGCCACAGCCAAATGATTGAAATAAGTAAAAGATAAAATTGTTCACTCTTTACATATTGTTGCATCATTTTATATTTTCACACTCTTACCTTTTCTTACTCTTTTGCTCTCTGTAATTATCTCTTTTAATGACTGCCAGACAAGGCAGAACCTTGGATTAATTACTATATTAAAGCCTCACAGAGGCAATGTGGCCAGTGTTGTGTAACTGGCACCAGTGCCAATGGCACATAAAAAGCACCTTTTGAGCGTTGGGCTTCACGGAGGCAATGACAAATGACCAAGATCTTTGTCAATATGCTGTGCTTGAGAAGACGCATCAAGCCAAGTGAAATCATAGCCATGGCAGATACTGGTGTCGCCCAACTGGCACCCATGCCAGTGGCACATAAAAGCCCCTGTTGGCATTAGGAAGGGGTATCCAGCCATAGAAGGCCATGCCAAATCAGAGTGGAGTCTGGTGCAGCCCCTCAGCTAGCCAGCATGGACAACAGACATTAAATGATAGGATTTCTAAACCTGTCACAATCTCTCTGCTCTCCCTTATTGACTCTCTCTTTTGTGTTCATATATAGTTTTTTTGTTTTCTTGGAATCTTGTAAATTATTTTTTCCACTTTGAAATTCAGAGACTACCGAGTTTTAGAGGAAATCATAATCGTCATCAATTCTCAAGTTTGTCACTACTGTGTCCACTGCTAACAGATTCTTTACGGGGCGCGCGCGCGCGGACACACACACACACACACACACACTTATATAAAAATCTTTTAAACCAACCAAACTGGGTCTGCCTCGACTGCAAATGCTTTGCTGTGTAAGGCTTTCACTTTTATTGAAATCCTCATAACGTTATGGCATTCCAGCATTTAAGGTACATCAGCCCATGGGTTGAACAAGTTTTATTTGGTGCCTCTTTCCAAGAGACAATTTATATTGATTACAATTTTGATTTTCTTCTCTTGGAACATTTGCCACTCGTTATCCTATTTACTGCCATTATCAATAGTTTGTGATTTAATTGGATGAAATTTCTTTCCTACATCAGCAAACATCTCTCTTATGAATTTGGTGGCCTGAAGTGCTAAATGAGAGAATTGACAGTATTTCACAACTCTTATGTTAAATATTTGGTTTATCTGTTCATTTATTTGGCACTTAAATTTGGGAAGAATTTGTTTTCATTTCGAAATAAGTCATTTTGTACCTGAAAATTTCTAAAGATCTATTTTGGGAGTGTATTATTGTCTCCAGACCGAGGAACTTAGTGCTATGGATTCTAATAGTTGAGGAAAGTTGTTTTGGGTTTTTTTGTAATTTAAGAATATTTCTAGTGTTTTTGAATCTATAATGATTTTAATGTCCTTGCTGGTGGTCTGTTTCGCAATTAAAAGAAACAAGAATTCTATTTTTGTTAATTAAAGCAAAGAAGAAAAAAAAATCTTTGAAGCATTTATTTGTGGCAATTATGTTTTCACTGGAGAACAAAGTCAGTTTCAGACGCTTCCGAAATACTCCGGTCCTGGAAGTGACTGTCTTGATGACTTGTTAGGGTTGGCATTTCTGTTAAGCTCAAGCTAAAATTAATTTGACCATTTGCAATGCACCAGTTGGATTATCTGATGGAATCTACAAGAGAAAAAATAGAAAACGGAATTGGTTTTTAATTGTGCAAGAGCTGCTGCTGCTAATTAAAATGGCTTTACTTTAATCAATGGACCCCACTAACTACCATATTATTTGGCTGAAACAAAACTAAATGTTGATGTCTATACTTTCGATGAATTACAAAATGGTCACCCATCTGGATTGTTCCCTGCCTTTCAAGTGTACTACTACTATTACTACTACACTGCATTCATTTGTATGAAAACAAAAGTAAATAAACCAATAGAAGTCTATTTTGCTGTATTTGTATTTTGTGTGTAATCAATTTATTGTGATGTTTAAACCCCAAAATACAATGAAAAACAAAAGTAAATATTTACCATGTGACCTGCATTTAATATCCAGTAGAATGAGAAATTTTTTAGGCTTCTTTTATATCCCATAACAGTTTGTGTGATTGGATCAACAAGAATTCTTCTTTTGGTGTTTTTAAAGGCCATGGAAATGTCCAGATCCGCCACCCATTTTTCAGTACCTGTTTGAAGAATTTCAATTAAATATTGTCTCTAGCTTTGGCACAACAACACAAATATTGGTTTAATATTAATGGATTTCACTCATTCATTTAACAGTTGCTAAATAACTGTTTTAGTTCAATTTAATGTGATATTGAGCTTTAATATAAAGTTTTCTATAGTAATGTTGCTGGGTAGACATGAAAACTGTTCACTCTGAAGGATATTGGTAATGTAATTGTAGTCCTCATCATTCCTGTTTCCAGGCTGAATGTGTTTTTACAGAAAATGGAAAATGACACCACTTATTTACAACTATTGTCAAGGTAAGGATAAAAACACACACACACTACATAAACTGAGTTTCTTTCAGTTTCCATCTATCAAATTCATTCAAAACTTTGGCTTCTATATAAAACACTTACCTAAGATGCCACATGGAGAAGGT
>NC_068986.1:9895795-9900526 GCF_001194135.2 Octopus bimaculoides | reverse complement strand
AACAAAGTAACTTCCCCTCAATACGCCTCCCCCCCCCCAATCAAGGGGTCTCGTCTTGGTAACCTTGCAACTGCTGGTACCACAAAGAGCACCCAATGCACTCTGTGAAGTGGTTGGTATTACAAAGGGCATCCAACCACAGAAACCATTCCAAAGCAGACATTGGCATTCAGTACAATTATCTTGGCTCTGTCAAAGCATCCAAACAATGCCAGTATGGAAGAGTAAAGGTTACAGATAACTTTTCTTTGGTCAAAGTTAAAAGCAAATTTCAGTGTGGCATCCAATTTTTTTTTTTTTTTCTTTTTTAAATGGGTTTTTGTAAAGTGTAATGACAAAATATATTTTGAAATAAAGAATCAAAAACTCCTCCACCACCTCCTCCCGTACATGTGTGATCTGATTATGGTAAACATTACAATAAACAGGATGAATAATGAAACAAGTTCTACTCACCTAGAGTTGCTACAATAAGATCCAGTTGTCCACTGTAAACTACGACTTTTAGGTTGCTCGAACGGATCAGCTCATTAACTATGTCAAACAAATCCACAGTATAACATCAGTTTCAGATGAAAATGGTTGGGTTCAAAATTGATAGCCAACTGATTACAGGGCACCTAACACTTAGTATTAAATTATTGGAATTGGTTTCTGTTGTAAGTTAGTGATGGGAATGCATGCAGTGCCAATGATCTCAGCAGGGAACCTCCACACATTTGCAAGTCTCATACATATGTGAGACTGATGGCATTAAAGTTCCTGTGGAACCTTTAGCACTTGCAGGAAAGGAGGGAGACACGACATGGGTGATAGGAGGAGGAACAGAGGCAATCATAGTAGCAGTAGAAAATCCACGGCGCACTTGTGGGCCCCAGAGGCAGCTGGAGATTAGCTGTGACTTTATGGCAGATCAGTCTGGTGGTGGTTATCTACAATACATTTTCTGGGATGTCTGTCTGTGCAGTAACAATACTGTCTAATGTTTATCAATGAATGTTTGGGGTTGAAATATCTTCAGACCTTCCAGGGAAGAACTAGTTGATGGAATGTTGTCCTAGCTATGTTAAAAGACGTGGTTTCTTCCATTGGGTTGGTGCATGATATAAAACAATCATCAATTATGCACCAACCTAATAGAAACAAAAAGAAGAGTTCTAACACAATATCTCCACTTTTAAAAGACGGAGATAAAGATTACTTTTTGGTATTAATCCTGCTTCTGTCGCTATTTACTATTAAGTCCAGTGGCTATTTGCAATGCCAGTGGCTGAATAGACACCAAGATTCTGTGTCTGTCACTGCTATCTCTTGCTTCAGGTGTCTTCCATTGACAAGGCCAAGGAAAGCTGAAGTCACATCACCTGCTAGTTCCAGCAGTGGCAATGGCAGATGATTATCTCCTGCCATCTCTATGAACATGAGTGCTTATATGCACCAAAGGCCAAGATAAGAGATTCTCTGTCTCTCATGGTAACCAATCACAGTATTCTGTATCCTTACACAACATCCCCCTCCCCTTTAAATGATAAATATTACCTTTTGGTGTTCATACTGCTTCTATTGCTATTATTTTTTCTATGGAGTGGGGGGGGGACGTTAAAAATCCTGATAATAATAAATTAAACCCTGTAACATTAATCACTAATGTAACTTAGAATAAATGGCTGTTTGAAAATGAAGAGGCTTAGTCCAGCAGGCTACTCTCCTTACCCCCTCCCCTAAATTGCTGGCCTTGTGCCAAGATTTGAGATGTTTATTACAGCTGTTTTTACATAAGCACAAAATCACAAATTTGTAAGGCTGGTTCTAAGTCGAAACTAAATTCAGTGCATGCCAATGGTATGTACTGACCCCTCTCCATCCAATTGGGTTTGAATTTACTGCCGTTATCAAAATTAATCCAGCAGTTGGGCCCTCTTCACTGAGGATCCAGCTGGGTTGTTGGCTCATCACATGCCATATATGGTCACAGCAGATGAGGAGGTTATCTCGCAGAGATGGGGACAGACTGGGATTCTGCTTAACAAGTTGCCCCGGACAGAGAGTGCAGCAATGGCACCATGGCTTCACACCCGAATTAACTGGCATTTCAGTTAGTTGTGCTTAAAAATAAATATTTAATGTTTATCTCGTCTGTTTTTTTAGAATGTATCGGAAATAGAACTCTTGGTGCTTCTACCAATTTCAAGATCAAAACTAATACACTTCAGGGATTTATATCTGCCAACTTCAGGTTCTAAAGGAAATCCCAAGTAACTAAGCAGATTTTGATAAAGGTCCATATAAGATTATTATTGTTAAAATTTGTGTGCAATAATTTGGTTATATTTCTACAACACAAAATATTATTAATAATTTTTTTAAAAATACAATTCTGCATCATCATCATTCAACATCCACTTTCCATGCTGGCATGGTTTCTATGGCTGGATGCCCTTCCTAATGCCAACCACTCCAACAGTGTAATGGGTGCCACTTACATGACACCAGTAACAACCACAACTATTTTTTCATTAATATGCAGTTCCTTATCTGTGAAAGAATGTGTCCAGAGAGCACTGGAAACCAGCAATTGCTGACAAAGTATGCTTGCGAAGACCTGTTGAGGATGACAGTACCGCCTGATTGGCACCCGTGCCAGTGGCACATAAAAAGTAACATTCAAGCATGGTCGTTGCCAGTGCCACCAGACTGGCACCTGTGCAGGCGGCACGTAAAAAGCATCATTTGAGCGTGGCTGATGGCACGTAAAAGCACCCACTACACTCTTGGAGTGGTTGGCGCTAGGAAGGGCATGAAACTGCCAGATTGGTGACTGGTGCAGCCTTCTGGCTTGTCAAACTGTCCAATCCATGGAAAGCGGACGTTAACGATGATGATAATGATTGAAAGATAAATTATCCATATATTGCAGAAAAAATTGTTACTGGCCAGCCATGAGACTCAAACTCACATCCCTGGGATGTGAGTTCAAGTCTTATGGCTGGCCAGTAACAAATTTTTCTGCAATATATGGATAATTTACCCTGTTTATGCTCTTGTGTTAGCATTATCATGCATTTGAGAAAATTATTTCTGTATCTTTATACATCTCAACACTTCTAAAGCAAACTTTGTTGACTTTCATCATATGTTGAAAATATGTTTTTTTAATCATCAAATGGCAATGAAGATCCATCCAAATAAAATAGAAATCAAAGGGGTCCATGGGTAAAAAAAAAAGGGGGGGTTAACCACAGTTCCACAACCTGAAATATATTTCAGTAAATTGAACAACTGTGGATACAAACTGATAAGGCTCGGTTCAGAAATATCATTAGATGAAATTTCACTGTAAACATTTTTGCTGTAGTTTGCCATAAAAAAAAACTGAAGAAAAAAAATAAAAAGATGAGTTTTCTTAAAATGGCAAATTCCTCAATTAACCTACCAATTAGAGAATAGTAGTTTCTTTAAAATGAGTTTTCTAGTTTACAGTCTGCTTTTGTGCCCCTTTTAGGGTGACAAATTTTCCCATTGTAAAAAATGTTTAAAGCAAATTTTCTGGACACAAGCGTTATATTCAGCATTGTTTAATGAGTATACAAATGGCTATTATATGTGCAAGGTTACAATTTTCTGTTGGTGTGTGGTCTGTGAAGATGTTTGCATATTGTGGATGAAATAATCAAGATGAGAATGGAAATATACCTGTCCAGTGCAAAGCAGACGTGAAATACATTCAAATGACAACATTTCCAAGAGTTTCTTACCAACTTTAGTTTCCGCTTTCATGAATTCACCCTCCTGTGCTACAAACACTTTCCTAGCTTGACCTGTAATTAAAAAAACAAAAATGGTCATAAATAATGTCTTTTTTTCTTTTTTCTCAACAATACTCTACAGACATCATCATCATCATCATAGGCCTACGTTCCCTGTTTGGCATCAATTGGATGGTTTAACCTTTAGCCATTCATTTTTCTCTGCCAAATGTAATGTTTATTTATTTTTTTTCACATTGTTTCATATTAATCATGAATTACCTTGTAGCTTTGAGATGGTCTCTTTCTAGAATGATATTATAATGTAGGTGTGAGAGGCCAGATTAAACACTAAAAGATTAAAAAGATCCATGGAATGCATTGTGCTCTGATGTCAGTTTTTACATGGTTTTCATGGCTCAGTGCCCTTCCTAATTCCAACCACTTCACAGAGTGTATTGGCTGCTTTTATTCATGGCACCAACACTAGTGATGATTATATATAAGAAGGCGCCGAGCTGGCAGAAATATTAGCGCGCTGGGCGAAATGCTTAGCAGTATTTCATCTGCTGCTACGTTCTGAGTTCAAATCCTGCAGAGGTCGACTTTGCCTTTCATCCTTTCGGGGTTGATAAATTAAGCACCAGTTACGCACTGGGGTCAATGTAATCAACTTAATCCCTTTGTCCTTGTTTAGCCCCTTGTGGGCAATAAAAAAAAATATATATATATATACACACTCACACACACACACACAGGGTGAGTAAAAACTTGTGCCCAATTCCTGTTTTAGGGTTGATATGTGTGACTTCTCAATTGGGAGATACTTTTGACTCCTAATTGTTTTCTGTCTATCAGTTTATTGTTTGCAATTTATATTAGTGTGCAAGAAGTGTGCCATGTTCAAAGTATCTTCCTTCATGGTTAATGCACAATTGCAATCCAGCAGGTACAGAGTCACACACACACACACACACACACACAC
>NC_068986.1:9893779-9895743 GCF_001194135.2 Octopus bimaculoides | reverse complement strand
AATTTCCTCAAACTTTTCAGTAATTTTAACTTTCAATTCCTGGATAGTAAAAAGCTTTTCACAAAGGGTTCCCCAAAGAAAGAAATCTGCCAGTGTGAGGTCTGGGGGAGTGTGCAGGCCACTCAATCGGACCACTTTCCAGGAAAGTTTTATCAAGCCACTGACAAATTTTCAACCATAATGAGGTGGGGTGCTATCTTATATAACAGTGCCCTGGGCCAAAACAATGTTTGTAGTATATCCAGGTACTTCTCCCCAGTGACAGCTCCCTCAAAGTAAAAGAGGCTGGTTATTCCTAACAAAGATGTAGCTGCCCGAAATGTCACACCAGGTAAGTCCACTTCCCGATCACGCATCACTCTTGGATTCTCCTCAGCCTGGTAGGCACAATTATGTCTGTTAATTGTGCTATTGAGCTTGAAATGGACCTCGTCTGACCACCAGATGCTGCCCAGCATTGATGTGTCTCCGTCAAGTTTAGCCAAGATCTCTTGCAAAATTGAAGACAGCGGTCATCATCTCCATCATGAAGGGCATGAAATGTAAGGCTTCCATTTTTTTCTGCTGAAGGATATGCATAACGTTTGGCTCACTCCAATCTGTGCAGGTAAATGGTAAGTTGACTTTTGTGGAGCTCCTCACAGGTTCTGATGATATTCAGACATCGTTTCATTTGTAGCCATTTTTGGACAACCAGACCTTTTTTTTTTTGTTACAATGGCTACTGATCCTGTTGTTTCAAGTTTCTTGACAATTTAAAGGGTTTCTTCCTTGTGGTGAGTTAAAATCAACGATTGGTTTCCATTGCATTTGTTGTGAAGTTTCACAGCTGCATTGATTTATTGAAAGTGAATTCATGGGTCAGCTTGATGTAAATTTAACTTTCAAAACTGTCAATAAATAACCTGCAAAACGAGACTGAAAAACAATATCACCATCTTGTTTACCTGAATTTGCAGGGCAGCCAAGTGCACCTGTCCTCCTTTCCTGCAACTACTTGATAGCACTAGATTGACGACCGATCCTTCATTCCCCTGCTATATAAATTATCTTCCTGTTTATGTATAGTTCAATTCATTTCACTTTGTTGCACTTCATTTCTGCTTTCTAATTCGCTACTGCACCCATTAAAGCTTTCCTGTCTAGAATACATTTCTTCTCGTTGCAAGAGGTCAGGTTGAGGTTAAAGAGTATAAACAACAGGCTATATATATAATCCAGGTTTTAAAACTCAGTAATAACCTGCAAAAGACAGAAAGAAACCACTGACTTCCCAGAAAATGGGTGCCGCTTTTGATTCGACCTCAAAATGGTCCTTCCCAAGCCCTAAGTTCACAAAATCAGTTTCTTGGATTCTGTGTCAAATATAGACTGCCCCTGGACAAGATTCAAATCCATCACAAGATTACTCATTTTTGACAGCTGAGTGGGCAGGAGCAACATGAAACAAAAAACAATGCATTGCCCACTCCACAAATAGAAAAAAAACCACAATCTTATAGCACACCACCTGAACAACAATGACAAAAATAATAATCCTTTCTACTGGAAGAGCAAGGCCTCAAATTTGGGAGAAGGGATCAAGTCAATTACATCAACCTCAGTGCATAACTGGTACTTTTTTAATCAACCTCGAAAGGATGAAAGGCAAAGTCAACCACGGCGGAATTTGAGCTCAGAACGTAGCAACAGACAAAATACTGCTAAGCATTTCTCTTGGTGTGCTAACGATTCTGCCAGCTTACCGCCTTAATAATCATCATCATCATCATCATCGTTTAACGTCCGCTTTCCATGCTGGCATGGGTTGGACGATTTGACTGAGGACTGGTGAAACCGGATGGCAACACCAGGCTCCAGTCTGATTTGGCAGAGTTTCTACAGCTGGATGCCCTTCCTAACGCCAACCACTCAGAGAGTGTAGTGGGTGCTTTTACGTGTCACCTGCACGAAAACGGCCACGC
>NC_068986.1:9889450-9892872 GCF_001194135.2 Octopus bimaculoides | reverse complement strand
GCATGCGTCATACAGTCTGCCTTTTACTCTGAGTGAGAGTCCCTTTGTCGCCAGCAGGGGTAAGAGCTCTCTAAACTTTGCCCAGGCTATTCTTATTCTAGCAGCTACACTTTCAGCGCACCCACCCCCACTACTAACTTGGTCGCCCAGATAGCGGAAGCTATCGACTACCTCTAGTTTTTCACCCTGGAATGAGATAGAAGTTGTTTCCTGTTTGTTTGCAGTCTTTTAATAATAATAATAATAATAATAATAAAAAGTTAATAAATATGGAGACCTGAGAATTGAGATCGCTAAGATGTGGCAGCTACAAGGGTCGAATATAAAGGTTATCCCTATTGTCTTCGAAGCATTGGGTTCATTACCACCCAATCTGAAAAACATCTGAAAACCTTAGAAATACCCTACAATCGAGATGTATTGCAAAAGTTGGCATTACTTGGTACCGCACACATATTACTGTTTGTCTAAGGTCCTTGTTGTGACTTGACAAAACAGTACAAACCCCTGGTAGACACAATATCTTCAATCAACAACCTTACAATATTGTATACTGTGCGACGTCTATAATAATAATAATGATTTCTTTATTAACCACAAGGGTTTATATTAAGAAAAACATTATCAACAGGACAAAACAAAGAATGTGTGAGTCCTATAATAATAATAATAGCTTCAAATTTTGGTGCAAGGCCAGTAAGTTCCAGGAAGGGCATAAATTGCAAAAGAGCAAAAGGCAAGATTGAACTCGGAACATAAAAGACTGACAAAATGCTGCTAGGCATTTTTACCTGGCGTGCCAACAATTCTACCAGCCCACCACCTTAATAATAATATCAGCGGAGTGAAGATAAAAGACTCAAATGTTTGGTCATTAAGTTCAAATGTTATTTTCACAGCAAATTGTGACATAGTTTTGTACGAGTTTTATTGTTTTGTTTGTTCTAATTTGTCTCACTGACATAAAACCACTGCTCCCCTCCACCACTACCACCAGGTCATGCATAAATTCTTTCCTCGTCAGAAAAACCATCTGCCACCCCCCCACCCCCAATCCTCTCACAATCCTTTTGTTTCCGTAGATATGTGTTGACAACTAGTTTGATATTCTTATTTTAATGAACAGATGTGAATCACAGATAGGAACAATTTATTTTGAAACATTGATTTGTAAATTTCTACGAATATGCAAATTTATGATGATGATAAAAGTGTGAACGAGTGTAGAAATTAAAGACGAAATGTCCTGAGATATACAAGGTGATTTTCAGGTGGATTTCTTTTTCAGAGAATAAAATAGAACGGATGTATATAAGTATGTATGTAATATCATCATCATCATCATCATCGTTTAACGTCCGCTTTCCATGCTAGCATGGGTTGGACGATTTTACTGAGGACTGGTGAAAACCGGATGGCAACACCAGGCTCCAATCTAATTTGGCAGAGTTTCTACATGTATATAGATAAATGTGTACGACATGTATTGTTTAAGTTCACTTCTTAGATTCTGGGAAAACTTCCAAAAATCCCAAAATGTTCAATAAGAAACACAGAAATTATATATATATATATCATCATCATCATCGTTTAACATCTACTTTCCATGCTAGCATGGGTGGGACGGTTTCACAAAAGCCAGCCAGGCAGAAGCCTGCACCTGTGACTGTCTTGGTAGGATTTTTTTACAGCAATGATCACCTGACAATGAAATGCCATTGGTTCCTTAACTTCATCATAGAGAAGGTGTAATATAAGCAAAAGCAGTCCTGGTGAATCAGTGGCCTGCATGGCCGCACTGTCCATTACAGAAGAGGAAGCCTTGGATAGCTTTGCAAATGAAAGACAAACAAATTTTCTATCTTGATGAATGCAAAACTGTTGAAAGACCAAAATGTTTACTTAGCTCCAAGTCTGTGGTGAGGCCCACAGGTGAGAGAGAAATCTCCTGGATAAGCTGCTAATCCATTGAAAATAACATTCCCAGATGATCTGAGATCAATTCCTGACAGCCAAGTAAAACAATGTAGAAAGGGAGATTTGAACTGAAGCTCTCTATGTTGCTGGTCCAACACCTTACCACTCAGCCACTTTTACAATCCTGATAAACAGAGTTCTTTTGATTAGACATAAAGTTAGGTCTTTCAAATGGAATGAATTGGGGTTGGGGTTACCATTGAAATACTCCTCTTGCCTGGTATATTACTGGTACTGAGTAACTTCCAGTTTTGAACAAAGAACAGCAAAGATGACGCCTAATGTGGCTTGAATTTGGGATAGAGAGGGATTCAACTGAAGTCCTCCACTTCACCACATTCTCACCTTCCTGGGATGAAGGGAAGTTTAGTCAACCTTGAACAATTCTGAACTGAGAAATTAACAAGAATCAAACTAAATTCTTTGCTCTTGCATTTTCTGCCAACATTTTGCATGTTTGGGTGCAGAGGGAATATTGGGTTATAATGGCCCAACACCCCCACCTCGCCCCAGCAAAAGGAGACCTCTACTCCAGCACAATTTAAGAGAGAGAGAGACCTTAGCACACAATGACAAATCCAAAATATTACTAGAGTTCCATTCTCTTTGGTCTTTGGAATCAAATATTTATGGCCAAACTGTGGATCTTGATAAAAAGATGCAGGCATAGCTTAAGAAGTTGGCTTCACAACCACAGGGCTTCAGGTTCAGTCCTGCTGTGGGGCACTTTGGGAAAGTGTCTTCTACTTGGGCTGTTGAGAGCCTTGCAACTAGATTTTGGTAAACAGAAACTGAAAGAATCCAATTGTGTGTGTGTGTGTGTGTCTCTCTCTCTCTCACTCATTGTCTGCACATTACGTGGCAGCTGTAAAACAACCATCACCATCTTATAAGTAGTGTTGATAACTTCCAGTTTCCCCTGAAATGGCCCTGGGGAAATATTACCTTCCTAGGAAACCACTGACAATTGGCAACAGGAAGGGCAGCCAGCCAAGGAAAACCTGCCTCAATGAATTTTGTCTGACTCGTGCAAGCAGGGAAAAGTGCACATCATGACAGTGGTGGTGGTGAATGATGAGTTAGTCCTCAAGCTGTGAATTCTAAGGTCATTCTCATGACATTCTCCTGATAAGAATAATGAAATTAGGGTTTTTGTTTTCACCAGTCAGGTTGTTTCTGATAAAATTTACTTGCTGAATAATTCTTTATGTTATTTCTTTTCCACTTAACAGATTAAAGAAAAATTATCTTATTATCTCACCCCATCTTAGGTTTATATATATATAAGATATATATATTATATATTAGATTGGAGCCTGGTGTTGCCATCCGGTTTCACCAGTCCTCAGTCAAATCGTCCAACCCATGCTAGCATGGAAAGCGGACGTTAAACGATGATGATGATGATGATGATGATGATATATATATATATATATATATATATA
>NC_068986.1:9887863-9889405 GCF_001194135.2 Octopus bimaculoides | reverse complement strand
ATTATATATGAGAAGGTCTTACAGCTGTTTCCGGGATATTTATTATATCCCTTCATCAGAGACGATGTGAGGGGATGGTTAAGCAATAGTTAATTTAGATAAGATACGAAATAGAGAGTGAAGTGGAGGAATGAAAATAGATGTGAGATATGCAGGGATATTGCATCTGTAGATCCATTATTTAGGCAGAATAGTATACATATAAGATTCCAATACCTTGTGAGTAAATTCCAATGGCAGATCATATATCAGCATGTGTATATATAAAGAATTTTTTTCAGAATGAGATAAAAAACCAAGGCTGTGAAGATTTTAGAACATTTATAAATTGAAGGTCTTACAGCTGTTTCCAGGATATTTATTATATCCCTTTATCTACTACTGTCTACTACTTCTAAGGATCCCTCTGACATTTGAGGGAGTCTATTTTTTGCGCATTCCTGATGATGTTTAAAGTACCTGCGCGTCTCCCACATGTAAAGACTGCTAATTTCTCTGTTAGTTTTCCATTTAAATGTTTCTATGAGCACATTAATACTGGTGAGAGTTCCACCCCAATATTCCCATCTTCTAAAACGTGAAGAGCCACATAGCTCCTCTACAGCCAGAAACCTGTTCTGCTCTGACCCCTTCTCTCATACTTCAACCCTTTGTCTCCTAGCATTGAGCTGTTTCTTTCAGGATAGTCTCATAAACCAATTGGTCACTTCACTAATACTAATGGCACAAAGAAAGCAATCGGTACACTCTGTAAAGTGGTTAGTATTAGGAACGGTATCCAGCCATAGAAGCCATGCCAAAGCACACAATAGAGCACAATGCAGTCCTTAGACCCAGTGGATCCTTTCTAATCACCCAACCTATGCCATCAGGGGACATGGACATTAAATAATGATAATACAGATAAATATAGGGTGATTCAAAAGTCTTCATACATAGGAAAAATTTATTTTTTTTATAAGAAATGGATTATAAGATCCCCCAGATTCCCTAATCTGACCCTCTCTTGATTTCTATCTTTGGGGGCATTTGAAAGGCATGGTGTATCGCGGAAAGATAAGACATAAATCATTTGAAGGAAAGCATCACCAACGCATTTGTACATGTATCACCAGAAGTGCTATTACGAGTTCACAATGATTGGGGTAAACGTATTGCAATGTGTATTCAAAACAATGGTAACCATATAAGAGCCTGTTAGATAAAAAGAAAAACTGTTCTTATAAACTGTTTCTTATAAAAAAGATAAACTGTTTCTATGTATGGCAACTTTTCAATCACCCTGTATAAATGATGCAGGTAATTAAATATGTGAAAACTGAAATAAATATTAAGTAAGGATATTCTTGTCTTCACATGCAGGAGCCTACCTATTATTATGAACAACCAACAAAGAATTTATGACTAACCCCGCCCCCTCCCCCTCCCATTTAACTATAAAACCTATAAAGATTTCTAAATCCTGCAAGAAAAAAAGCGATTGTGTGAAGTTTTCTGATTGGAAAAATGTGGAACTTACTTCCCCAAACCACATGTGATGGG
>NC_068986.1:9883420-9887487 GCF_001194135.2 Octopus bimaculoides | reverse complement strand
TTGTAGAACCAGGGATAGTTTCAGGCAGATTGGTACCAAAAGGGATTAATAGCTTTCACCCACCTCCCTCACATTAGTTCTTGCAAAGATTTCTGGTACTGAAGTAACCAATATTTGGTAGTTGAATAAAGTCTTGCTCTTGGGCAGGTTAATAGCTTTAATCTGCCCTGGGACCATGTCTGTATCTAATCAGAATCTCTATCATTACTGCTAATTCCAAGCAGTACCATAAACATTTCTGATATTCACAGAACCCAGAGAAGTCGTTGTGTTTGAATACAATACACCTCAACACTGCAGCAGTTTGTTTTGCAGGTCTTGTTGATTTTGTGGTCAGCAGTGATGGAAATGAGCAGGGGGGGGGAAGGTGTTCCCTTGTGTTTCAGCTGACAGGTAATGAAAAGCAAGAGGTTGTAGTGTCTAACCCCACCTCCCTTCAAACCTCAGCATCACGGCCCTTAACATACTCCTTCCTAAAACCCATTTTCATCCCCAATGATCAGAACATGTCACATCTGATATTTAACTGAGGTTTATTTATATAATCCTATCGGATGAAGTAATATTTGATGGGGTCACAGAAAGACAAGGAGACAAAGATGTGTCCAGGCTGTGGCTACAGCTCCCTTCACAGCAACCATATCTAATATATATATATATATACATATATATAACACATGTTGTAGATAATCGATCACTTGATCAAAGTATTGACCAGACTATTGGATGGTATATGTCACTGGTCACAAGGCACATCACATTAAGCATTGCTTCACCCTGCTGGCCAGATCAAAAAGCCAGTCCATTGCAGGGTTCACTCATTCGCAGCTGAGTGAATTGGAGCAAATGAGAAGTGAAGTGTCTTGCTCAAGAACACAATGTGCTGCCCAGTCCAGCAATCAAACTCAGAACATTGAGGGTGGCTCAAAGGTCCCTGTTGCGATATAAGCACAGGCATGGCATAAGTGCACTCATTGCTGTGTGGTAAGAAACTTGCTTCCCAACCACATGGTTCTAGGTTCAGTTCCACTGCATGGCAAGTGTCTTCTACTAAAGCCTCATGTTCACCAGAATCTTATGAGTGCATTTGGCAGACGGAAACTGAAAGAAGCCCATCATATATATATATATATATATATATTTCTCTCTCTGTGTTTGCTTTTGTGCTTGTCCTCTGCCACTGCTTGACAACTGGTGTTGGTTTGTTTACATCCTTGTAATTTAGTGACTCGGTAAAAGAGACCAATAGAACAAGTACCATGCTTTAAGGAAAAAGTAAATACTGGGATCCATTTCACTAAAAATTCTTCAACCTCGTGCCCCAGTATGGCCACAGTCTAATGACAGATAAAAGATATCATGTTGTCTAAATTGGGGTTACTAACAGAGCTTCATAGAGCTTTCACACTGGATAGGCAAATTTGGATTTACAAGCGCCACCACCACCAATATGAACAATAACCATCCATAACACATAGGAAATATTCTAATTGAAAAGCATTAAAGATGTTTTATACTTAGGTGTTGTGGTGTATCGATAAATTCCAGGCTTTGGTAACTGTCCATCTTCCCTTGTGGTGACCACTGCAGTATGTTGTACCAGTTGACGCCTCCAGTTAAATTTGCAACAACACCCTCGGTTGCACGCCACATGCGCGTAGCCTCCGCATAGTGTCCAGACTTCACCAAACTTACAACTTTCTCCGCATACCTGTTCACCAAAGTACGACCATTCTCATCTACAAGAGACTTTCACAATACAAAGAGAAGAGACAAATTAAGACAATGCCAACCACCATTACTGCCGCCGCTACTACCACTACTAATACTACTACTACTGTTACTACTACTATTACTACTGTTGCTGCTGCTGCTACTATTACTACTGTTGCTGCTGCTGCTACTATTACTACTGTTGCTGCTGCTGCTACTATTACTACTGTTGCTGCTACTACTACTACTACTGCTTCTACTGCAACAGCTGCTTCTACTACATCCTCATCTTTTAACGTCTGCTTTTCCATGCTGGTATGGGTTAGATGGTTTGACAGGAGCTGGCAAGGCTGGAGAGCTGCACCAGGGGTCCAACTGTCTGGGGATGCTCTTCCTAACGCCAACAGAGTAAACTGGGTCACCCAAGAAGGTTGCAAGACAACAACCCCACCACCAGCTGTGAGGGGAGACTGTGATTTTACTTGGCTCAAGGTGTCTTCTCAAGCACAGCAAATCACCAGAGATCTCGGTCCCTTGTCATCCCCCCTGTGGGGCTCAACATCTGAACAGTAACTTGTACTACTACTACTACTACTGCTGCTGCAACAACAATCATTACTTCCATGGCAATCATTGATTTCTAACATTAGAACAGAGCCATGAATTTGAAGCGAAGTCATTGGTAGAACTAGTCTCAAGAGATCCCTATTTTAGTCAGATAAAAAAGCAATACCAATTTCTGAGGGATTAGAACAGTGGTCCCCAACCTTTTCCTTACCAAGGACTCCTTTTATTTAAATGAGTTTTCCCACGGAACACAGGATATTGAAAGGTCTGTCAGCTTAACATGTTCACAGACCCCCAGTACTACCTTTGCAGACCTTCAAGGTCCACAGACCACCTGGGGTCTCCAGACCCCAGGTTGGGAACCACTGGGCTAGAATATAAAACTATGAATGTAAATACAGTGAGATATTTAATGAGTGTTTTACCATTTGTAAAAACTGAGAACTGATTAAAAAATAAATTAGTGTTAATAATAATAATAATAATAATCCTTTCTGCTATAGGCACAACATCTGAAATTTGGGGAAGGGGTTTAATCAATTACATCAAACCCCAGTGTATGACCGGTGTTTAATTTTATCATCCCTGAAAAGGTAAAAGGGGAATGTTGATGGATTTGAACCCAAAACAAAGAAGTGGAAGAAATACTGCTAAGCATTTTGTTTGATGTGCTAATGGGTCTACCAGCTGGCAGCAACAACAACAACAATAACAGCAGCAGAAGCTGGAGTAAAATTTCCAACTTGCTGAGATCTTTGGGTGACATCTGGAACAATCCATATAAAACAAAAAGCAGCAGAAGCTGCAACGAAAACACCATTTTTACACTTGTTCACCTCCACAAATCTGTAAAAGGAAGTTAAGAGCCAACTGGGTTGACTCAAAGTTTCACAGCAGAGAAACATTTCATCAGTGATCAATTACAGGAATCAATAAATGATTGGAACAGTCAGAATGGTCAAATTTATTATTCTGACAGTGTTACTCACTTTTCTTCTTGTAAATTTTATATAAATTTCATGTCTTTGATTATCCTCTGAACTTTGATCACAATTCTTCAATAATAAGAGTGGCTGTGAGACACGGGAGTGGCTATGAGGCGCAGGAGTGGCTGTGTGGTAAGTAGCTTGCTCCCCAACCACATGGTTCCGGGTTCAGTCCCACTGCATAGCACCTCAGGCAAGTGTCTTCTACTATAGCCTCGAGCCGACCAAAGCCTTGTGAGTGGATTTTGTAGGCAGAAACTGAAACAAGCCCATTGTGTGTGTATGTGTGTGTGTGTTTGTGTTTGTCCCTCCAACATTGCTTGACAACCGGTGCTGGTGTGTTTACATCCCCATAACTTAGCAGTTTGGCAAAAGAGACCAATAGAATAAGTACTTGGCTTACTAAGAATAAGTCTTGGGGTCGATTTGTTCGACTAAAGGCAGTGCCCCAGCATGGCCGCAGTCAAATGACTGAAACAAAAGAATAATTCAATGAATGGAAACTTTGGAATCTGTTGTTCTTCCTGATGCTTGGCACATGGTTATCTATATATATAAAAATGAGAATGTGTGTCTGTCTGTCTGTCTGTCTGTCTGAATCCCTAAAACTCGAGAACTACGCAACCAATTTCATTCAAATTTTACAGATGCCTTACTTAGGGTTCCAGTTGTGTTTTAGTCAAAAAGAATTTTAACTTCTTGCAGAGTTCGAGCCCACGGCAACATAATATCTCCTCCACTATTTAAGTATTACGTGTCAAAAGTGAAACAAAAACACTCATGTCAAATACTTTCACTTTA
>NC_068986.1:9862972-9882836 GCF_001194135.2 Octopus bimaculoides | reverse complement strand
AACATAACAGATGAGCATTATTTGTAATTCAATGGTACAACAGTGTAAGACTACCCTTTCAGATATACTTACATTGTGATTTCTGCAATGTGGTGCATAAATTGTCAAGTAAATGAGACGCATCTTTGCCTCCACTGATTCACTTGCAAAGTGTTGAGTAAAATTATTTCGTTGCAGACCTCCTTTGGGTCTTTTTATTATCACTACGACACACATAGTCCCCAGTTGGTAACATTGATTTCAAGGCCCTCCTAGATGAGAGACTGGCATTCCACTTAATGTCTATGTTCCATGCTGGCATGGATTGGAGAGTTATTAATGTAGAAATATGGTATCGTAGCTACTAACAGTTGAGGGTTGCATAGTCTAGACGGCGTTTTTAGATTTCATTATTCTCTTTAACCCGGGCAAAGCCTGGTATTTCTGCTAGTAAGAAATATTTTTGTTGTAAGAAAATTTACCAATAAATTTTTAAAAAAAGAAAAAAAAAGATTTGCTGTTTTCTGAAAATGTTTAGCAAAAAAGAAAAAAGTGTGATTAAGTTTGAAGAGATGCAGCAAAGATGAAGAAGAAGTTTAGCGACATTAATGCAGCACTTCAGAGAGAAATGCTTTGAAATGATCCACAGCAAAAAGTATATTATTGGAGCAGCCTGACTAGGAATCAGGCATGTGCCATCAGTAATTACTCAGGGTAGGCAGTTGGTGACATTTATTTAGTAAAACACACAAAAAATAAGCGAAACACAGGCGCACGACTGAGTTGGAGGCAGATTTACCTCTGCCTTTATAATGCGTAAAGAAAACGTTGTTGTAGGAATGTACACAGCACGTGTACTACGGCAATATTATATGTAGCTTTAATAGTGAGATTGAGAAGCAGGGGCGAATTATGCCTACCTAATCTACAAAAAAAATAAGATATTATGCATTTTATACATAGTAATCAGAGTAAGCTTCATAATTTAATTGAATTAGGAGCATATTTTGCCATAAAAGATAAATGTTGCTATTAATCTATTTTATTCAGGGTAGGCACTACCGACCTTGCCTACTTAGGCAGCACATCCCTACTAGGAATTGTCATATTTTAAATGACCTGATCACGTTTTTTTTTTTAAGGTTTGATGTTGAATAAAGACTTTCCTATTTAACCCTTTTATAAACCCTTTAAATCGTTGTTTGTATTTTTTTTTTTAAATGCTGATATCATATGCTTTGCCACTGGCCATATGGGGAATTTTTCTTATGCTGAATTTTCGTATGCAGTGAAATTTCTTACAATTTCTTATGGCAAATTTACTCCTGGCAAAAATGTCTGCAGCAAATTTTCTGGAAAAGCTTGGCAGATCCTTTGCAAGTACTCAATCCAATAAAGACCACTGAACTCACCTCCTGATGTTTGTGACATCATTGTCTTGGTTTACTAAAGGCTGGCAGCAAAACGATAAGGTTGGGAATTAACGAAAGATAATTATTGGACAAAACAAAAAATATTTATTCACAGAGGCACCACATGAATTATTGTTTTTTTATCTTTCATTTGTTTCAATCACTAGACTGTGGCATTGCTGGGGCACCACCTTGAAGAATTTTTAGTCAAATGAATCAACTCCAGTACCTGCTACTCATTCTATCAGTTTTGTTTTTTGCCAAACTGCTAAGTTACGGAGAAGTAAACATACCAACACTGGTTGTCAAGTGGTGGTGGGGGGGGACAAACACAAAGACACACACACACAATGGGCTTCTTTTAGTTTCCATTTACTAAATCTACTCACAAGGCTTTAGAGCCTAAGACTATAGTAAAAGACATTTGGCCAAGGTGTCACACAGTGGAACTGAACCTGGAACCATGTGGTTGGGAAGCAAAGAGCCTGCACCTTTGTTAGATTCATCAGTTGAGGGTAGCTTTTACTGAGGAGACACACAATACACTTGAAACATTAGTGTCATGGAATCCTCTACACCACTGAATTGCCCATTGTCTAAAGTGATGAGAGGACATTCTCTGATGGCAAAAACAATAGTGATCAGACTATTCACATTCATTTCCGTCAGAAAACATCGAGAACAGAAAGATTGTTAAGAAGATATTTATAATTTCCAATGTTCCTTTTAACATGGGAGACAGACTTTAAATGGTGATGAATTTATATCTATAATAATAACAACACTGGTTTCGAATTTTGACACAAGGCCAGCAATTTCAGAGGTGGGAGTAAGTCAATTACATCGACCCCAGTACTCAACTGGTACTTAATTTTATCAACTCTGAAAGGATGAAAGGCGAAGTCAACCTCGGCAGAATTTGAACCCAGAACATAAAGGCGAAAGAAAAGTCGCTAAGCATTTTGCCAGCATGCTAATGACTCTGCCAGCTTGCTGCCTTAAATATAATCCTTTCTGCTGTAGGCACAAAATTTGTGGGGAGGGGCTAAGTTGATTACATCGACCCCAGTCTCCAGCTGGTACTTATTTTATCAACGCTGAAAGAATGAAGTTGACCTCAGAAAGTAAAAACAGAGAAAATGCCACTAAGCATTTTGCTCCAAAAGCTAATGGTTCTACCAACTCACCACCACCACAAGAAGAAGAGGAGGAGAAGAAGAAGATTCTATCTGGACCCACCTGCAAAGTCATGTGCTGTTTATCTTGATATGATATCACCATGTCACGCACATATGGTTGTGATGCATTTGCCTGGTGTACCCTTATCAGACAGGTAGTCATGATGGGTTTATTGGGCTTTGTATGTCATTTTGATGGCATGCACTGCTCTCTCACTCAATAATAATGATAATAATAATAATGAAAATTGAAATACAAAAGATGTGGCATCTTAAAGCGAGAACTGTTATTGTGGGTGCCTTAGGTATGATAAGATAGGAATGTCAGAAGCATCTAGATAATATCCCAAGAGAACCATCTCTCAGAGAAATCCAAAGGATTGTGCTGACAAATACTGCCCACATTCCTTAGAAAAACCCCTAACAATTCAAATGTCTGTGTCATTTTACAAGGAGATATTTCGCTGTTGCCCCCACCACTTCTCCACTCCAAGTTTTCAGTCATACTATACCATCTCTTATCCTTCACTTGCTCTAGGATGCTGGGTGTGTCTTGGCAAGTGATTGTAACAAGACATGCAGACTAAAAGTAAATAATAATAATAGTCAAGAAGGAAGATGAAAAGATAGATTGATACAACCCGCTTAAGTATGAAACAGCACAGCTATGGAGAATGAAGACGGTGAAGATAGTGCCAATTATTGTTGGGTCCTTGGGGACAGTATCAGAAGGCATCAAAAGGAATAAATAGGAAATTGGAATAGAGTGCCCAGTAGAACTGTTACAAAAGGTTTGCCTCCTTGGCATGGCCAGAATAATCCAGAAAGTAATACATAGCTGAAAAGAACGGATAGCATGGTACCATAGGCAGCAGGTAGTAAGCCCGCTATGCATGCAAGATGCCAGGAGCCCCAACAAAACCTGTGATATAATAATGATAATAATACTAATAATTGTAACATTTTCATTTATATTTTATTTGATGTTTTTAACTTGCTGTGCTGTTCATTGATGAGGATAGAATAGATCACCATAAAAATACTTACCATAGTGTAAAGGAACGGCGCCCAACTTGACACAATCTTTGATGGATCTATCCAGGAGTCTCCCATGGCCAGTCCACGAAAGTTACATTTCAATTGCCCATTTTGGATAGCCTGACATTAAAAAAAAGGGTTACATTAGAAAGGGGTTGAGCAAAGACAATCCCATGTAAAACAGGTTTATGTTAGAAAGGGGTTGAGTAAAGATAGGTGGGTTAGAAAGAGGTCAAGTAGAAAGAGCTCAAGTAGGTACAGCTTGATAAAACATGGTGTTATTTGTTAAATACAACAATCACCATCTGTAAGTAGAGGTTTTTAGAGATAATGAGTTTTTAACTAAAGGGGGGGGGAGAAGGAAAACAAATAAGAAAGAAACTGGTAGAAGAAAGTAATGGGGAGAATAAAAGAAAGAAAAGAGAAAAATGAAGGAAAACAGATAAAACAGGGGGTATCAAAAAAGATTTTAAAAAAAACATAAAAGATAGGAGAGAGAGAGAGAGAGAGAGAGAGAGAGAGAGAAGGTAAGTAAGAGAAGAAAGAAAGTGAGGTGGAATGGCTTTTCTGGTAGCACTCTAGAGCCATTCTTCAAGACAACATATTCACCATTTTACCTGCAGGGACCACTTTGCACGATTCCCCTGTAAATTTCTGTAAAATAATGTTTAAAAATTGTATTTCCAATAAAATATAATCAAAATGGGGAAACAAAATGGTAAGAACTTACTTGCCAGAGACGCAAGCTGAACACTGAAGCCATTTTGCCACCGTAAGACTCAGAAAAGATATACAATGGAACTTTCTAGAAGGAACAGAAAATAATAAAAAGAAAGGAAAAAAAAAGGAAATAATTATAAGAGGCAATAAAAATGAGATGTTATGGTGTTCATGCCTTTCTCGTGAGAAATAAGAATGTAGGGCTAATGTTTCACTCAGAATGAAAAATAATTCAACAGAAGATAACTATTACTACCACTTTTACTACTAATACTACTACTACTACTACTACAATGAGCAAAACAAGAAATCTTTAAGCTGTCACTCAGCCTGCTAAATATAGCAGCCAAAACTGCTTTAAGTCATCATACATTAACATCTAAAAAAAAAAGCACTGTATGTTGTATAATGATGATGGCAATTGTTGTTTGTCCCAAATTAACTCTTAATGGAATTTGCCCCATGGTCTGCAGGTATTAAACCAAAAGAACCGGTACAACCTGCAGAAGTAGAGTTGAAGCTAGTCCATGTTTCCACCCAACTAAAGAGCATATTACACACCCTGAAACACCTTTCATGATTTGCATAAAAGGACGGAGTGACCAGTGACCATCCAGACATGTTGCACTCTCTCTATTGTCCAGTTTATTTCAGAACGAAATGGAGACTCTGGTGGTGAGGACAGAGAAAGCAGTGAAAGTGGACCTGGTCAGATTGCAACAGTTGCTGCACTTATTGTTGGCTGAGTGCACCACAGCACAATGCATGGAATTAGGGAGACAGTTCATGCCAAGGCTGAGTTTTAGGGTACAGTTGTAGTTCAGATTTTGGGTACTGTGGATGGGTCTCTAGAGTTTGGCAAGGGTTGTGAAGTTTGAAGTTGTTTATGGCACCAAATAGTACAGGTGTGGGAAGTTTGTGAAGGTTTCAATCAAAGAAAGTGTGAGAGAGTACAGTTCCTTCTGATACTTCGTTCAAGAAATTGCAAAATTTGGAATGTGTTCTTTTTGCACACAATATCACCATGGTGATTGAACAAACTGTTTACTTAATGTTGTTTCTCAAAAAAGGAGTCGGGGAGCATTTAAAAATAGAGAGAAGGGAATTAAGTTAAAAGCTTTGCTAATCTAGAGGGGATTTAGAATGGTGTGTGTGAGTTTCTTTTATTTTGTGGAATTTTTAAGCTGTCGTGTGTTCTTTTCTGTGAAGTTTATGATTAGTGTGGTGATGTAGTGGACTGAATCCATGTCCTGATTTTTCCAAATGGGAATGTATGCAGCTTAATGATATCAAGAACAGGGTTTTTTTAAGTTTTCTTTTAAGAACATTCATAGAAAGATAATGGGGCCTGCATGAGGTTACCTCAGTTACAGTTTTGCTTGGCACAGTCCAACCGATGCCAGCAAGGAACACAGATGTTAAATAACGATTAGCCTGACTTTCAGATTTTATGAATTTCATAGTTTTGCTTGCAAAATGCTGTAGAATCCACATCCTCATCATTTTTTAAAGTCCACTTTTTCCTTGCTTGTATTGATCAGACAAAACCTTTCGAGGTAGATTCTTCTATGGCTGGACACTCTTCTTGTCACCAACCCATCATCTATTTCCTACTAAGGTAAGATCTTCCCATTGTTCTTCAAATACAAACAACTCAATGGCTGGACAATTTTTCACAGAAGATTATAAACAAATTTCACTGTTTTTGAATGAGCTGTGAGTGTTTACAATCAGTATAGAACTGTCGAGACAGGGAGACACACACACACACACACACACATTTTTTGTTATAGTTTACATCTAGCAAATCCACCCACATGGAATTGGTTGGCCAAGGGCTATAGTAGAAGACACTTGCCCAAGGTGCCATGCAGTGGGACTGAACCTAAAACTAAATAGTTGTAAAAAGAAATTCTTTATTACACGGCCATGCCAGCACCTTTGATACGGAAAAAACATTATTTGGGTTTCAGGTTTCCTCACTAATGCACACACACACACACTTCTATGGTCCCACACAGTAGAAAGAGAAACTAGAATATGAATTTGCTTCCCAACCACATGGTTCTGGGTTCAGTCCCACTGCGTGGCATCTTGGGCAAATGTCTTCTTCTATAGCCCTGGGCTAACCAAAGCTTTGTGAGTGGATTTAGTAAACAGAAACTAAAAGAAGCCTGTCATGTGTATGTGTGTGTGTGTGTCTGTCTGTCTGTTCCCCACCCTCACTGCTTGACAACCAGTGTTGGTGTGTTTACATCCCCATAACTTAGCAGTTCAGCAAAAGAGACCGATAGAACAAATACCAGGCTTAAAAAAGTACTCAGGTCAATTTATTAAGCTAAACTATTTTAAGGTGGTGTCCCAGGATGGCCACAGTCAAATGACTGAAACAAGTAAAAGATAAAAGATTTAAAAAAAAAAACATACCTGAAACAAAGCCTTTTTCAAAACAGTTTTTAATGTTGTGATCAAATCATGGGCAATGGTTTGGACATCTTTGGCCAGAGCGGAGTCTGAAGTGACGTAACTGAAGCCGGAACCAACTGGATTATCAATAAACAAAAGACTGGCCTCTGTCAGCTGACAAAAACAAACAAACAAACAACAAAAATACATATAATTCTTGTTAAAAACTCAGTGGATACAATTAAAATAACTTTGACCCTTTAACCCTTTAGCATTCAGACTACTTGGCCAAATGTAATCCTTATTTATTCATGTTGTCTTGAGTTAATTATGTGTTATCTCATAGTTCTGAGATTTCAATGATGTAATTGTTAATTTTTAGAATAACATTGTAGGGTAGGTGTGAGAGGTCGGATCTGGATGGTTCCAACATGAAACATGTAGAATACTTGGGCTAGAAATGGCTGCTTTAAACATTAAAGGGTTAAAATAGCCATCTGTTTATCATACCAAATGTATATACAACATTCTTTTCTACTCTAGGCACAAGGCCCTAAATTTTGGGGGAGGGGTCCAGTCGATTAGATCAAGCCCAGTACACAACTGGTATTTAATTTATCGACCCCCGAAAGGATGAAAGGCAAAGTTGACCTGGGCAGAATTTGAACTCAGAATATAAAGACAGACGAAATACCACTAAGTATTTTGCCCGGCATGCTAACGATTCTGCCAGCTCGCTGCCTTAAGTATATACACCATTGACAGATATGATGGTATGGTTTTTGGCTGAGAGAAAAGACTTTACTGAAATAACTTTTTCATTATGAAATGCTTAGCGGTATTTCGTCTGCCACTACGTTCTGAGTTCAAATTCCGCCAAGATTGACTTTGCCTTTCATCCTTTCGGGGTCAATTAAATAAGTACCAGTTTCACACTGGAGTTGATATAATCGACTTAATCCCTTTGTCTGTCCTTGTTTGTCCCCTCTATGTTTAGCCCCTTGTGGGCAATAAAGAAATAAATATTATCTCAAGTCAAGGTGGTGAGCTGGCAGAAACGTTAGCATACCAGGCGAAATGCTTAGCAGTATTTCATCTCTTTATGTTCTGAGTTCAAATTCCGCTGAAGTCAACTATGCCTTTCATCCTTTCAGGGTCAATAAATTAAGTACCAGTTGCGTACTGGGTCGATCTAATTGACTGCCCTCCCCACTCCCCAAAAAATTTTCGTGCCTTGTGCCTAGAGTAGAAAAGAATATCTCAAGTTCAAGGCATTACAGGGTCATCTGCCCAATTTCCATGGGTCTGTAAGTGACCAAGATTACAAAAGTCCCCCACCATCACCACCACCCACCAATCAGGTCCCCAGTCAGTTGCTGGGTTACTCATTTACTGCTGAGCGAGCAGAAGCAACCCCCAGTCAGGGACTTGAAGCCACTTATTGTAAGTGCAACATCCTGGCAACCAATCCACTCAATATTAACCCTTTGGGTATCAACCCACCCAAAACTGCCCCAGAAATATGCTAACAAAAGACTGAGCCCTTAAAATATCAACCCACCAGAAACTGCCCCTGGTCCGTTGATACAAACCTCCTGTTTTAAAGTGATGCAAAGGTACGCAAGGGCTTGGTGGTAGGGTTAAGCCTAGAAAACATAATTCTGATTTACTAAAATATAATGTTTATTTAAAATCTGAATTGGTGTCAGAAGCCAAAAATCACAATTGATATTTAATACATGAAATATTAAAAATAAGTAATAAAAAGGAGAGTATTGTAGTTCACTTGAAGCATTGTGTATTGTTTGTAAAGAATAAAAAGTTTTGAATGGTACAACAATGCACTATAATACAAAAAAAAAAAAGGACTATATACCTGTTTTCTGAAAAAAAAGAAAAGCCATTGGAAAACAGTTTATAGCAGAGACTCCATCTAAGAATATCTGAAGAAGGAATTGTATTCCAAAATATCATCGGACTATAGATAACTAGATTACAACAGGTATATAGTCCATTTTTTGTATTATAGTGCATTGCTGTACCATTCAAAACGTTTTATTCTTTACAAGTAATAAAAAATAAATATGAAAAATACAGAGAGAAAAATTCAAAAATCCATCAATTGCCACCAATATCATTTCTGTTTCCAACAAGGAAGGCTACTTCTACTTCTGACATGTTCCAGTTTTATTCTCACCTCATTTGTTACTAGATACAGTACAGATACACTTTATATCATTAGATGCAGTACAAATTAATCAAGTATTTAACCCTTTCATTATTGTATTTATTTTGAGATGCTCTGTGTTTCTTTCAGTTACTTTAAATATAACAAAGAATTTAGTAAAATAACTTACTTATAATTAAGCTAGTGTTAGGAACATAAATTGTGACTAAGGTTTGGTGGAAGATTTTAATTCAAAACTTATGGGAACAAGACATTTGTACTCAGAGCCAGAGCCAGTTCCAGCTGGGTTGGTATCAAAAGGGTTAAGAGAACTGAAATGAGAGAAGAAATGCTTGGATATGTAAAATTAAATTACTTCAAAGAGAATAAACAAACTTACCCAAGTATATTTGCGATGTTGGAGATTTATGTCTAAAGGACCAATTTCCATGAAATTACCAAATCCCACTGAAGAAGCGCCAGGACCTCCCTTGAAATAAGAATAAGAAGAATAAGGCTGTGCATTGTTTATCTTGATATGAGGTCAGCATGTCACACACGTGGTTATAATGCATGTCCCTGGTGTACCCTTATCAGACGGGTAATCACGAAGGGTAAATTGGGCTTTGTATATTTGTACCCCAGTGTCACTCTGATGGCATGAGCTGCTCTCTCACTCAGTAGTAGTTTCTGATTTAGGGCCCAAGGCCAGTAATTTTGAGATGAAGAGGTTAGTGAATTCCATCAACCCCAGCACTTTGAATGGCACTTTGTTTTTATTGACCCTGGAGGGGTGAAAAGCAGGATAAACCTCATCAGAAGTGGAACTCAGAATATGAAAAAAAGTCAGAGAAAAATGTCCTTTGGCATTTCATCCAATGTTCGAATGATTCTGCCAGCTCACTGATCCATTCTTTGATTTCACCACTGAAGACATTTCCATACCAAATGCAATCTTCTTATCACACATTCAGCTTTCAACATGGCACATCTACAGATATACTCCAGGCTGAGATATGCCACACCAAGCACACTACCATGCAGTGAGGAGCCATATGGTGTCCAGTGTGATGGCCCAGACATCATTCTTTCCATTGTCCAGCCGATTTCTGCCATAGCACAGAGATGAAGAGACCAAAGGGATCTTGCTCAGAATGTGACAGTTCCTTTGGATTTACTACTTATGGTCAACATTCCAGTAGAATGTTTTGGGAATGTCCAATCCATGCCAGTATGGAATATGGACGCTTAATGATGATGATGAGGAGGCTGAAGGAGCCCTTGGACCAGTTGTTCTTTGTCTTTTTTGACTCCATGGTTGTAATAGAAATAGGTATTAGAAACAACGAGAGGGTGAGTCAAAAAGTAATGCCATTTTGTTTAGGACAGGTATAATTAGCAACACAGGAACATGTATCATACATCAAAATGAAGCTGGTCCTCTGTGGATCACATGCCTACTTTTCAACATAGTATTTGTGTGTCTGTATTTGTCCCCCCCAACCATCACTTGACAACTGATGTCGGTGTGTTTACATCCCCGTAACTTAGCAGTTCAGCAAAAGTGAACAATAGAATAAGTGCTAGGCTTACAAAGAATAAGTTCTGGGGTTGATTTGTTCAACTAAAGGCAGTGCTCCAGCATGGCTGCAGTCAAATGACTAAAAAGAGTAAAAGAGCAAAAAAAAATTTGTTAGGAGCATGAATGGCCATGTGGCGACGGACCTTGTTTTCCAACCACATGGTTCTGGGTTCAGTTCCACTGTGCAGCACCTGAGGCAAGTGTCGGCTTCCACAATAGCCCTGGGCTGACCAATGTGAATTTGGTAACCAGAAACTGTGTGGAAGCCTATCAGATGTGTGTGTGCATGTTTGTCACTTGACAACAGGTGGTGGTGGGGGTTGCCGATGTGGTGACAGAGGAACAGAGTAAATCAACAAGGAAAACATGTTAAACAATAAAAAAAAAGCCATAGAAAGTTGTGAAACTCACCTGCAACCATAGAATAAGGGGTCTGTTCTCAGGTTCAACATGTTCATACATCCAGTAGAACATATAGGCTTGAGGACGGACATTCACGTAACCCCACCATTCAGTATTGTTTCGGAACTTATCAAACACTGGCAAACAAAATCAATCAAATTCAGAAAACAAATTAACAGAAATTACAGAATATATTAACATATGTAATTATTTAAATTAACGTTTTTAATTAACTTGTGAAATTATATCAAATGTTCTCTTTGAACAAACAAACAAACATTATTGAGTAATGTGGAATGTTTAGCTTTACAAAATACAAGGCAACCTCACTAATGTTGGTGTCATGATAAATTGAACCCTGCACACTCTGGAAAGTGGTTGCTGATGATAGAAAGAAGGGCATTCAGCCATAGAAACCAAGCCAAGAATTAAATGTGCAAGGAAAACATGATCCTCAGACAAATTAGGAGTGAAATAACTTTGGATGATAATTTACTTGTGGCAAACCATCCAACCCATGCCAACATGGAAAACAGACATAAAATGAATGATGGTGTTGATGATATGAACTATATAAAGTAAATTTACACAATTTAAATTAAAATAATCGAAGGCTCACAGCACCTCATGAGAACAGAGGAATTAAGTTGTTAACTACAGTCAAGAAAATCACATTATGGGTTTAAGAATATTTCATCGAACACACACACACACACACACACACACACACACACACACACACACACACACACACACACACACACACACACACACATTTAAGGGTTGGTATTAGTATTTATTTAATTATGGTTTTATTACATGATGAAGCAGATGTGATATGAATATGGAGCCAGTCTGTGTAGACGTTCCAAGATTATTTGTTAAGTTAATTCCCGATATGTAGGTCACTTGAAGTGATGTAAACAATTTTGTTCTCTAGAGAAACACAATGTAATACCAGTGTTGAATTTCTTCTGATCAATAACAATCATTTAATCAAATAGATTATTGAATCACACAGTAAATGTTCGTAATAACCAGTCGAGCAGTTTTGATTAGCTGAAACAGGCCTTCAGTTGACGTAAAGTAAAAGCTTTATATAAACAAATAACCCTAATTGTAATGTAATACGAATGTGATGTCCTAAATTTAAGTTGGGATGGGAAAAACTGACAAAAATACAATTCTCATATTTCTAATGATGACAAAAGAAATCTAATGAGGTCAATGACACAGAAATTGAACTGGATATTGATGTGGTGGTGATATCCCAGGTCAGCCTTGATTTAGCAGATGTATGATGGAAGCTGTGACTAATTCAATTGGTGTTTAGAATGAGGTGGAATTGGTGGGAGATTAGAATGTTATTTCTAGCAGAGCAAGTAACCACTTTTGACATTTGTTGGGTAAATCAAACCGGATATTTTAAAACAGGTCAGATGCAACCCACCAGAAGCAGTTTTGGTAATGTGCACGGTATATTCTATGCTGTTCAAAATATTTCTATGGAGCACAAACGAGACATCCTGTCATGAAATGTGATGGCACTGGTGGTTCCATGGCTGTTATTGGTGAACAGTCTGATTTGTCTGTGCAGCACAATAATGATAATCCTTTCTACTGTGGGCACAAGGCCTGACAATTAGAGGCAATTAGGGGGGATTAGCCGATATATCGACCCTAGTGCTTAACGGATACTTTATTTTATAGACCCTGAAAGGATGGAAGGCTAAGTTGACATCGACAGCATTTGAACCCCAAACATAAAGCCAGAAGAAATGCTAAGCCTTTTGTCCAGTACAGTAAGGATTCTGCCAGCTCACCACCACCACCTACAATAGGCACAAGGCCTGAAATTTAGGGGAAGGGAGATAGGTACTGGAATCGATGTAATTGACTAAGTGGTACTTACTTCATTGACCCCGAAAGGATGAAAGGCAAAGTTGACCTCAGCGGAATTTGAACTCAGAATGGAGCGCTGGGCAGAATACTGCTAACCATTTCGTCCAATGTACTAACAATTCTACCAGCTTGCTGCCCTACTACTACTACTACTACTACTAATAATAATAATAATAATAATAATAATAATCCTTGCCTTCAGTTGATCTTTGGTATTACAAGGAGTTTTGTTAGTCTCTCACTCAACTGCACCCCACACATAACAGTCAAGGGAGTTGCAGTCTGGAGAGTTAAGTTGCCAGATGTTAGGGGTGATGTGGTCGCAG
Organism: Octopus bimaculoides; assembly: GCF_001194135.2. Classification (NCBI taxonomy): domain Eukaryota; kingdom Metazoa; phylum Mollusca; class Cephalopoda; order Octopoda; family Octopodidae; genus Octopus; species Octopus bimaculoides. The sequence goes on along the minus strand of NC_068986.1, from coordinate 9,869,724 downwards.
AAATGTCTGACAGCCATGACTGGGTTCTCCTGTTTGTCTGGCATGGTGCAGAGTCCTATTGCTAGCAGCCACCCTCTTGACCCAGGGTAGCACTACCTCCTCCAGGCACTTGATGTAGGACCCCATGTTGAGTCTGAGGCCATATTGAAAGAAGAACGGAAGTATAACATCGCCATCACTAGTGATCACTCCAAACACCATGATGTTGACTGGATGCTTGATTTTTATCACTCTTGTTACATGTCCTCATATTAATACCCAAACACTCTGAAATGTTCATGTTGGAGCTTCTGGCATGAATGCCAAACAGTATAGTATGTCAGTTCCAAACTTCTGGCAGAATGAATTGTGTCATGGTGCTGTTTTCTCAAAAACGGTGCCCAACTGACCCTACCGTGCTGTGAAGTTGACAAAATCAAAAATAAACAATGTGCATGCATAACATTAAAAATATAAAATCACAACAATTTACCCATTGCACCCAGTATGTATATATATATATATATATATATATATATATCCAAGACTGTGTTTAAATGTTTAAAGGGATATATTATCTTGTCAGTTACCATGTTTTCTCTGAAGTTGGTTTCAGCTGCCAACTAACCACAATGGTCCTTAAGTTGTACCTTCGCTAACAATAAGTCACTAGGCTCTGGTAACTTTTCTCGCTGGGTAAATCTGAGTGTCCTGTTCAAGACTGCATAGTTTCCAAAGAGTAAGCAATAGTATTAATAATGGTAAGGAGAACAGAGATCTTCCACATCCATTATTTTATTTAGCAGTTACTTACAGCATCCTTATGAGACCTACATGTGTTTCAACTGCAGCAACTGCACACAGTTGAATATGCAACCTAGCATCATGGTCGGTGCAGTTTCATCAGGGTCCTTCACCCTTCGCCGTTTCTAAGTGATACCGACAGACTCTACAAACTGAATGAACAAAGTGTTCTTTAGGAGGTATGGATGCTACTACTGTTAATAGTTGTAGGAATCTTGACTTAGAGTTCACCTCCACTAAATGTGGAAGGTGAAACAAAACACAGTCCTCAAAATAGGTCAACGTTGGACTGAATGTTTATCATTAATAATAAATCTGTTTTGTCAAGTGCATACTTGTTGCAATGTGTCCAGTAGATTATCCCAGCCATGTTGCCATGCTTCTCAGTGTATGATACCACTCTCTAAGTTGGAGAAAAAGAATTCAAAAAGGCACTTGACCATGTTTAGAGAGATCTTGAATGGTGGGGTTCCCCAATTATTCTTAGAGTCTTTCTTCTTATTCCTTCTCTTTACTGTTGCATACTATGTATACTTTCCTTCTTTGTTTTATTGTATACTGTATATACTTTACACACACATGTCGTCGTTTAATGTCCGCCTTCCATGCTGGCATGGGTTGGACGGTTTGACTGAGGACTGGTGAGCCAGAAGGCTGCACCAGGCTCCAATCCAATCTGGCAAAGTTTCTACAGCTGGACGCTCTTCCTAACGCCAACCACTCCGAGAGTGTAGTGGGTGCTTTTTACATGTCACCGGCACAGGAGTCAGTCAGGTGACTCTGGCATCGACCATGCTTGAATGGTGCCTTTTACGTACCACCGGTACTGGAGCCAGTCAGACAGCACTGGCAATGACCGACACTGGTATATATATGTATATAGTAATAATAATGACTAGCTGGACCCGTGAAAAACTTCACGGAAAACATTAAAAAATGTAAGCATCTGTAAATTGTGTGCTGGTGCCATGAGAAATGTTTCTATATTGTGACACAGAATATAGAAAGAAATGTAGAACCAATAACTATATAATCCAACCAAAATATCTGTTATGCAAATATAAACAGAATTACTATTTAGCCTTAAAATACATATTCAAAGAACCTTCTTGGTTGAGGGGTACGGAATGTTCTGGTATTCTTTTACTTCTTTCAGTAATTTGATGGTGGCCATGCTGGAGCACCGCCCTTTAATCAAAGAAATCAACCCCTGAACTTATTCCCTGTAAGCCTGGTGCTTATTCTTTCAGTCTCTTATGCCGAACTGCTAAGTTACAGGGATGCAAACACACTAACATCGGTTGTCAAGCCCATCATATATATGTGTATATATATATATATATATATATATGACAGGCTTCTTTCAGTTTCTGTCTACCAAATTCACTCACAAGGCTTCGGTCGGTCGGAGACAAAAGTAGAGGACACTCTTTAAAGCATAGAGTTGAATTTTGTGTAGCCACCTGTTGGCAACTTTTCTCTCCCACCCATTTTTTAGGGGTATTACCCAATTTTCTGGGCTCTTTTGATAGATATACCCCCTTCGAAATTTGCATTAGTTTTTGAATGAAAAGTAAAAAAGGAAGGGAGGGGTCTTGTTTGTAGTTTGTAGAAAGAACGTTAAACATGCCTGAAAAAAAAACGACAGATATGTACACAACAGGTATGTACAAAAAGAACAAATTGGCATATTAATATTATTGATAAGGAGAACGGAGATCTTTCACATCCATAATTTTATTTAAGAGTTATTTACAGCATCTTTACAGGACCTACATTTGTTTCAACTGCAGTGACTGCCCACTGTTGGATATGCAACCTAGCATTATGGTCAGTGACAAAGCAGGAAAGTGACTCAAACATAAACCCAGAAGCATTATTGAAAAAGATAATAGAAAGATCCTGTGAGAATCTATGATTCAGTGTTAGAATGAGATAGAGAATAGGAAAGCAGATATGGTGATAATCAAGAAAGAAATCAAACAGTGCTGAATCATAGATATAACATGTTTAGGTGACAACAAGAGAATGTGATAAAGAAGAAAGAAAAAGTTGATAAGATACGACCGGTTAGCTTGGGAGCTTAAGCAGTTGCGATCGTTTGAAAAAGGTGGTAGCCAAACCAATAACTGTCAGAGCCCTATGAACAATAACTACAGATCTTGATAAGTACACTGAACAAATGTAGGCTGTTTGGGATAAATTTCATGATATTTTATATCTTGATGAATTGGTTAACTGTCAACAGCGTTGGAGAGCATAAAGATTAAAGTTGTAGTTGAGAAAAAGTTAGCTGACATGAAAACTGAAAGCCACCTGAATATTACAAACAAGCTTAAAAGCCACCAATCTTTCAACTTGATGGACAAGTTGTCTCTCGGATGTCATTCTCACATTGATCCCATCATCAATGTATTGGCATGCCAGGCGAAATGCTTAACGGTATTTCGTCTGTCTTTATGTTCTGAGTTCAAATTTCACTGAGTTCAACTTTGCCTTTCATCCTTTCGGGGTCGATAAATTAAGTACCAGTTATGTACAGGGGTTGCTCTAATCAACTATCCCCCTCCCCAAAAATGTCTGGCCTTGTGCCTAGAGTAGAAAAGAATACATTGGCTTTGATTTTCTCAATGATAGCCAATAAGAAGTTCAGTTACAGGAATGGAACAATTTCAACATGGAATGTGTTGGTCGTAATTGCAACAAAAGACAAAGAAGATAACTTTTCCCGCATATTTCCTTATATGGAATAAGATTCCTGCAGTATTTATTACACTCTAAGGAGACACGTCCCATGAGCTTTCAAAACTTCCTGCCCCCGCTTTCTTCAAACTTGTTATCCCTACAGAACTGAGAGGCAAGATGTAAATATTATCCTATCAAATACAGATAATGGTGTTTTCTCACTTTCAGCTGATAGTTTTATAAGATTCCCCACAAAAACTGATAGAAAGGGTTGCTTTGTGGAATAAATGCCATTGGTGACATACATAAACACATACAGACTCAAAGGTGTATTTTGAGTTTACAGCAGTAAATAACAATGAGTGACAAACACAAAACCTTGTGGCCCCTCACTTTCTATGAATATGGCCAAATGCAATCACATCTGCTAAAGTGTACCAAAACCCATTGTCTCTTTTTTTTACCAGCAACAGAAAAGAACATCAAATATAACCAACCAACCAAGGTGCAGATGTGGTTAAGAAGTTTACTTCCTAACCACATGGTTTCAGGTTCAGTTCTCATTGCACCTTCTAATATCTATTCACCATTCATTTCCACCACTTTATTTGGAATAATTGAAATTCTTAAACTTGTACAAATTTTTTATTGGATACCAAAAATGATCAGTAAATCTCATTTTTCTCCTCAGATCTTTGGAGCTGTTTAGGTTTGCTGTAGAGTTGGGAAGGCTATTGTCCTGGATGTGTGGTCCCAACAGTCAAATTTGGAAGAGGAAGTATTTGGGGCCGTATGTCATCTTCAGGCCCAGGAATGTTGTTCACTTGTGAGGGCAGAATGAATTCCAATGCTTACACCAGCATGTTAGATCAAGTTTATCAAACTTCCTTAGCTAAAATCTTCAATGATAACATTCCAGACAGTGAAATCTTTCAACAAAACAATGCTCCATGCCACACATTCAGAGCCTCAATGGATTGGTTTGAGGAAAGAGGGATGAGAGTGATGAAATGGCCCCCTCATTCCCCAGACCTCAATACACTTCAATTAATATATATATATATATATATATATAGGGAGAATTCACGAAAAAACAACAGACAAAGACAGGTGGTGTAAACAACAAATGGATGTATTAGTATAATGCTCAGGAATAGAGAAAGTCTTTAACGTTTCGAGCCTACGCTCTTCAACAGAAAGGAACACAGAAAGAAACAAGGAGAGAAAAAAATGTGTCTAGTGGTCAGCGAAGAACGTAGTAGAGTACAGTATAAAGTGCTCGTTCACCTTCAGATTTCCCCCTGTGTTATCCAGTAGAAGTTGTATTATACGAACTTCCAGGTTTGTGTTTGGGCATGTGTTATGTGTGAATAGGTAATTACAAAAACATTGGAGTCAACAAAGAAGTTGGACATTTATTTTTTTTACTCACTACAATTGTTTCCATGCAATATAATTCTCCAGATGCAGGTATTTGATTATGCAACTGTTTCCCTGCATTATGAGATCTAGTTGTGTTCCCTCTAGCAATATGTAAATATTGTCTCTGTAAGTTTAAAATCCTCTGCTTCCATAACATCCCCTCTGTCTGTCTTGAAGCCAAGGATTTTAAACTTACAGAAACAATATTTACATATTGCTAGAGGGAACGCAACTAGATCTCATAAAGCAGGAAAACAGTTGCATAATCAAATACCTGCATCTGGAGAACTACATTGCATGGATACAATTGTAGTGAGTAAAAAAATAAATGTCCAACCATACTCCTTCTTGTTCACTCCAATTTTTTCAATTATATATATATCGTTTAACGTCCGCTTTCCATGCTAGCATGGGTTGGACATATATATATATATATATATGAGATCGTTACCAGTGCCCCTGGACTGGCTTGTGTGGGTGGCACGTAAAAGCACCTACTACACTCTCTGAGTGGTTGGCGTTAGGAAGGGCATCCATCTGTAGAAACTCAGAAAATTTAGATTGGAGCCTGGTGTTGCCATCCGGTTTCACCAGTCCTCAGTCAAATCGTCCAACCCATGCTAGCATGGAAAGCGGACGTTAAACGATGATATATATATATATATTTGTACAATAGGCTTCTTTCAGTTTCCCTCTACCAAATCCAATCACAAGTCTTTGGTTGGCCCAAGGCTATATAGTAGAAGACACTTTCCCAAGGTACTACACAGTGGGACTGAACTCGAAACCATGTGGTTGGGAAAGCAAACTTCTTACCACACAGCCACCCCTAATATGCAACTACATGCAACTACCCAAGGTTAGTCAACCTACACAAATTATTTCCACACCATTATCCTTATTAGCTTCAAACATTGTGTCTAGATGGCCACCGCCAACGATAAGGGTAGAGGAACAGCAACTGTTGGGCTCTGACCAAGTCCTTCTTAACCACATCCATGGTGGCTTTCATCAGAATCTACTGCATCAAAGAATAGAGTGTGGCCATGAACAGACTGTAACATATCCAGACACGACACAGCACCGCATGCAATCCGTTCCCGTATTTCAGTGAACAATGTGATTCTTAACAAGAGGGAGACAAAGAGAAATGGATCTAAGAAGAGGTGACATGCCTTCTCGTTTGGCTGGGCACTGCTGCCGTAGCATTGCTAGACCAGGGTTGCTTTGGTTATATCAGCGTTGCAGAACAAACTATATCGGCGAAGGTAAAGAAAACGCACACCCTAGGATTAGGGTTAATGTTTTTGTTACGCCGAAGACGGGTGGTGTGCATATTCTTTACTTTCGCCACTATATCATGAGTCGGTTCAGGTTGGTAAACTGACTATTATGTTATTAATAAGACTCAAATGAAATCAATCACTACAAATCTTTATCAAAATCCAAGCCTTCCTTGTTCGACATTAACTTTTGTTTACTTATGATAAAATAAACAAACATTTGTAAAAAATAGCGATAAAACACAGAACCAAAACAGTCCAAGTCATTTATAGATAAACCAATATGTATTTATTCTTGCTGTAAAATTCGCGGCTCCCATGGAGATGTTAACGGAACCCTTTCCCCACTTAAAATTTGTTTGTTTTGTTTTGTTTTTTTGTTACGGAATCCCATGTTTTATTTAGGATTAGGGTTGGGGTTTTAGGGTTAGGGTTACGGAAAAAAGTGAAATATGAAGAAATTGGGGAGGAAGAGTAAGTGGGGGGGGTTTCAAAATTCCGATTTTTGGCAATTTTCTGGAATCTCCGTATCCGAAAACGTGGGTTTTTGACAAAACAAAAAAAAAATAATAATAATAA
>NC_068986.1:9858774-9862405 GCF_001194135.2 Octopus bimaculoides | reverse complement strand
TGATTCAACTACTTTATTGTTAAATAAGTCTTTCAAAATTTGGCAGAGGGCCGAAGTCTATCGGTTTCATTCTTCGCCCAAACCACTCATGTTTGTAACTGAAGGTTCGTCAATGAAATATAAACAAGTGACTAAATTAGAAAGTTTATCTGCATAATGGTACAAGTTTGATAGTCGTGTGTGTGTGTGTGTGTGTGTCGCGACAGTTTTATAACTTCATAAACATATTTTCTTTCGATACCAGCCAAAACCAATTCAATGCGTTTTGAACTCGAAGGGTAAGGAAAATATGTAAATAAAATGTAAAGCATTTCCGATTCTGCTAACATACCCTTCCATAATTTTATATTAAAATTGAGACAAAAGCACAGATATATGCAAGGAATTAACGATAAAGTCGACACTGATAGGAATTGAACCCACTTCGTAAAGCGACGCCATTATATACCACAAAAAGTATTAGAAGACTTTCTAAATATTCAGCCATTTATAGCAATAATTTTAATTCGAATTCTCACTTTGGTAATTTTGGAAAGTTAGAAATTTTGTGGAAGAGACGGAGTCGGTGGAGTAAATATTTTAGAGGATACTTACAAAAGGCTTCGATAGGTCCCACGAGAAATATTAGAAATAAAAAAGATTTCAATATCGTTGAAGACATATTCTAAATAAATTGTTGTTTCTAAAATATTCTCCCTGTTGCCGTTGCGGTCGAGTATTTACCTAATTTGCCTGTCGTCCGAGTTCTGTCAGTTGCCAAAGAAAAAGTTATAACCAAATCCGCTTCAAGTCACATGTGGGAAATTGTTCAACTTATCGAAACAGACACACATCCTCTCATTCTCTTTCTCTCTGTCCTTCTCACTTTCTTTTTCACTTGCATATGTTAAAATACATATTCAAGTATATGCTTTCAGAGTTTGAAGTTGATAACTCCACCCTACACACAGACAGACAGATAGATAGATAAATGCGTGAGTGTGTGTGTGTGTGTCTTCTTTTGTTTCAGTCATTGAACTGCGGCCATGCTGGGGCACCGCCTTGAAGGGTTTTTAGTCGAACAAATCGACCCCAGGACCTGGTACTTATTGTATCGGTTTGTTTTGCCGAATCGCTAGGTTATACATTTTTATTTTTTAATCAACAGATAGTTACAAACAATTTTGGTAAGCACCATGCACAAAACTCTCAGCCGATTCACTTTTTTTTTTTTTGTAACTTTCAGCAATTAAAAAACAATACATAAGTGTATTGCCGAGATGGTGTGGAGTAATCACCCCCATTCAGGAAACAGTATACATCTACAAGAGCTCAAACCACCCACCGCTGTAATTACAAGCCTGGTTTCAGGCATTAGCGAACGACTAACTGATCTTTAGCAGAAGACCAAACTGAAAGTTTAGTAACCCGCTAAAATAAAAATTAAAAATTGAAAGAAGATAAACAGCTTTGCAAGTTTAACTCAGTGTTTATTGAAGAGAAGTGCAAAAATTAAGAAGCGACTTGTTAGAATATACATGTCTGTGAGGAGACATAAACAAGAAAAGCAAAAATCTTCTATTATACCAAAAGAACTGGTAAGTCATACAAGTGTTCTATGAAGAGAACATAAGATTGCTGCATAATTCAGCATGAATGTGAATCCACATTAAACATCGTATAAGGTAAACGAAGGTTTCTAAAAGTCATATTTACTTAGTGAGTTTACATACGCGAGGATGAATTATGATGATGTCGTTGTCGACGTTAGATGCAGAAAGAGCTGGTAGCGGTGATAAATTTCATTGTATCGTAACGTGGAGAAAGCGAGCAAATAGCTTCCTGGAGCAAAAAACGCAAGCTAGACTAAGTGGAGAAAAACTGATCTATTTAAGAAAATTGCTAGGCTCCACAGAGATGTGAAAGGTTTTTCCGCCAAGAGAACAAGTGATCCATTTGAGCGCATCTGATTGGTTGACCGGATAATTTTTAGGGAACAAATTGCCCCTAAAAACTAAACCAATCAGAGCAAATGGTTAAAACATGATCTTTATAGCTAAGTGTTCTCTGCTACGTCCAAACAACAGCTATAAATAAAAGGAAGAGATAGTAGTTTGTCATTCTGCTACAAATTTCTCGGCCAATAGAGAGATCTTTAACAAGGCTGCCCCCACTACAACAAAGCTTTGGCTAGGAGCGGGTTTACTGAGAAGCTCACGTATGTGGACAACCCCCAAACACCCTCTTCTCACCCTAAAAGGATTAGGAAGAGGAAAATAATATGGTATAACCTCCCTTTCAACCTAGACGTTTCCACCAACGTAACTAGGGGCTTCCTGTCGTTAATTAGGAAACACTTCGCCAGAGGCCACAAATATTACAAACTCTTCAACTCCTATAATGTCATAGTGAGCTACTCCCGCTTAGACATCATCGCATCTTACATCGTACACATCGACAGACGTAAAAATGCACCCGCACCACCTCCACCCCCAACCTGCAACTTCCGAAACCCCAACCTGCAACTTCCGAAACCCCACCATGTGCCCTCTAGAAAGACCTTTCCTCTCAAGGGCCATAGTATACAGAGCCAGTCTTACACCATCCGATAGTATTAGTAGACACTATACGGGTATGACAGCTAATAACTTCAAGGGAAGATACTCCCAGCATATGCACTCATTCAGATCCTGGAACAGAGAGAACTCTACTTCCCTGTCTCGTTTTCTCTGGAGAATCCGTGACCTCAGAGACAAAACACCCAGCATCAAGTGGGCTACTGTTGACAGCGCGCCACCATATTCACCCGGCGCCCCCAATTACCAGCTCTGTCTCCGCCAAAAACTCCATATCCTCCAAAAACATTCAGTATCCATTAACAAGAGACGATTTATCTCATTGCTGTCACCAGAGGTATGCCCTTCTGGCAAATTTCAAGCCCCTGACCTCTGAGAGCCCGGATATATCACCTTAGCACCAGCTGCTACCCTGCACCGCCTGCACCAAGGTCACCATCACCAAACAACCCCATGAGTAGGACCACCAATTACCAATCCCCAATGCTCGTTATGCGCATGCCTATTCATGCATGAACGCGCGCGAGAGTACGCATATGCACGTGTACACTAATATGCATGCGTACATGTATGCATATGTACATATAAAGGAATAGCCATGTGTGTGTGTGTGCTCGCATGTGTATGCATGTGTGTGTGTACGCGCGCGCATGTTCGTTCATGTGTGTGTGTCTGTGGGTAGGTGGGTGTTTGGTCGGTTGGGTATGTGCGTATGCGCCCATGTACAAATACATACGCTCGCATCAGTATAGACATGCACGCAAAACCATATGAGCACGTCCACACACTCACATATACAACTATATACTTGCACATACCGCACCTTCCTACTTTCCCTCCAGTAACTGTTGTCGCTTCAACATCAAACAACGACACCACGTGACCTTCTTCGTCCAATCGCAGCCCACCTTACGGCAATAACATTCGACTTCTCTCATTCAAATTCCAAATGGCTGAAGATTAGCATCACGCTTGAAACTCGGAGTAACAACGAATTTGAATCAAACTGTTTTGATCCATGTATATATATGTGCAAATGTGTGTGTGTGTATATATATATATATACATACATATAT
>NC_068986.1:9854262-9857616 GCF_001194135.2 Octopus bimaculoides | reverse complement strand
CTGCCAGACGTCGGAGTTCCAATGTATCCATACCCAGGGAAGTAAGGCGTTCAGAATATGGCAAATGCCTGATGGAGGGTATTCTCTTGGTTGCACGTCGCTGAACGGTTTCCAGACGATTAATATCCTGGGCAAGATAGGGGTTCCAGACCGGAGATGCAAATTCCAGGTGAGGCCGCACTATAGCTATATAAAGCCTTATATAGATAACTGGAGAGCGGCTCACAAAGGACTTGGTAAGTGATGCCAAGACACCCTCAGCCTTCTTGGCATTTTTAGCAATGTGTTTTGTCCAACGCAAATCGCTGTCGACAATAATGTCCAGATCACGTTCACAAAAGATTTTTTGAGATTAGTGTTGTGGAGGGAGTAAGTAGACGCTGGGTTTTCCTCCCAAAATGCATGGTGGTACATTTGTCCACAGCCAGCTTGAGATGCCAGTTCATGATCCATTGCTGCATCGTGTCCAGGTCTGATTGCAATAAAGATCTATAGTGTACAGGATCTGTCCTTTTTATTTCGAGGTACAGCTTGATGTCATCTGCCTATTTCAGCACTGTGGCATTCTTTAAGTTGGCATCTATGTCATTAATATATGCAACAAATAAAAGGGGGCCAAGAACAGATCCCAGTGGTACACCAGATGTCATCTCATAGGGTGAAGAGTGCTGTCCTAGAACTGTGACAAACCTCTTTTCGGCCGATAATGAAGGACTTCAACCAGTTATAGAGATCATCTCTTACACCCATTGCAGAGAGTTTTACCATAAGTCTTTTGTGTGGCACAGAATCAAAAGCCCTAGCAAAGTCAAGGTAAACAACATCCACCCAGGAACCGCCATCAGTGATTCGGGTAATGTCCTCAAGAAACTCAATGAGTTGATTACAGCAGCTGGGGTTAGGAATAAATCCAAATTGTGACGGCTGGATGAGGCTGTGAGACTTCCAGAAGTTCCAGAGGTTTTCTCTGACACACGATTCCATCAGTTTGGCGATGCAGCTAGTAAGACTGACGTTGACAGGCTAGTAAGACTGATAGTTGACAGGCGATGTGCGGTCACCTTTTTTGAACAGAGGGATAACACTGACAGTTTTCCACTGCTCTGGAGTAACACCATTGTCAAGACAGACTTGATGAATTTTCCTGTGGCACAGGGTTACGATTTAGGGAAGCTACAGTTCTTAGCTTTGGGCATACATCAGGTGGTAGGCCAGGACGTGTCCGAAAGGTAATTCTGTTTTCGCGCCGAGCCCTATCAGCAGCTAGATGGTATGCCCGCGCCTCAGTAGAGTTGGAAAACGACAACCTAATCAATCTGGGTTTGGATCCTGGTCGGCCAAAGCGGAAAGCACTTTTTGGAGGAACACAGCTTAGGTCCTTAGATGTGTTGCCAGTAAATGCCTGTAGATCATAAAAGTGTGGTGTCCTTTTTTTTCTTTTTCTTTTTTTTTTGACCTGGGATCTTTTGAAAGTTTGTGGCACATTGAAAGTAGATCGAAACACGACATTTACTGCATTCAACCCATCTATTTCGGAAGGAATTTTCGAGTTCTGTGCATAGATGACAGATGTGATTTGCCGGGCAATGCTCTATTTTGGGACAGCGACCAGTTTTGTCGCACAGTTCATCTAAGTATGACACCGTGGCAGTTTTGTTCTGTCTGTCCATCCGTACCGTAGTACAAAAGGTAAACAAATAATAATAATAATAATAATAAAAGACGTGAAGATATAGCACACTTGTGAGGGAGATAAATAAGATGTTTTATTTTTTGTTGTTGACTGTTCCCGCTTTCCTGATTGTAGTATGTGTGTATACAAAGATATAACTACACACATTTACACACGTGCAGATAAAGCACACTTGTTAAGGAGATAAATAAGATGCTTTATTTTTGTTGTTAACTGTTTCCACTTTACTCACTGTGTGTATTCAAAAAGATACAATTATATATACATCAAGAGATGTAAGGAGTCAATGGTTGGTGTGTTTATAACGTGCGCGCGCGCGATACTCACTATAATGCCTCAGCGAAAAAGAAGAAAGTATGGTTTAAATTTGCTTTGTGTATATTTTCGTGTGTGATGTGTGCTGATATATAAAACTGTGTGTATGGTTTTTCTAGAATTCAGGATGTACTTACAATTACCTCTACGAGGTAGAGTGACTTGTTTTCAATCGTGGTTGCTACACGTGGTTTGTTGAATCTCCAATTTACTTTATAAGTGGTGTTATATGGAAAATAAAACCACAAGTATTGAAGGCACTTGCAATAAGGAATTATAATGGGAAGCAAGGTTCTTGATATCGGCTGAATATCGCCTTCTCCCATTAATTTCTTATTCATCGTGTTGCTTAAGGCTCCAGCAGTCAAGTAAAGAAGTGTAGTGAAACCACCTCTCTCGGTTATTTATTTACAAATGCGAACGTAGCGTGTAACATCTATCTCTCTCCCGCCTTGGACCCTGCTGTGTCCATCACCCTGATTGACTCTTATTTGCGCGGCATTTGTCTCCAGTTCTGTTTCGCGCCAGGGTGCATACCGACCAATCGTGGCCATCTAATAAGGTCACGTGAGAGAGTGTTTTTCTGATACTTCTGGAGCCTCTTTGTACCTATAAATAGCCTGTTTTATCCACGCCAGTTGGTCGCGGCTTCAGACCTTCTAAGGTCTGGTCGTTGACCATGTAACACCAACCAGCAAGTTTCCAGCGACGACATCAGCATCATCGTTCAACTGTTTACTACAAGCTTCGTCGCCAACGTCAACACGACGTCTCTACGTACACAAGCTACCAACAGCAACCAAACAGCGCCTGCACAGGTTCACTCAATACTGTTGTGAAATATCTTCACCAAGGTTAACAGAACTCAACCTGCGAAGACCATCTGTATCAAGTAGCCGGCTCGGCATAGAAGCCTCAACTTCACGACATGTGACTTAGCTCTGCCTCCACGCCACAACCTCTTATATACAGACTTTCAATCTACTGTGTATCTTAACTGAGAACTGGTACTTCTTATCCTTGTGTTCAGGACTTTTAACGTCCTTATTATAGACTGTTTTCTATGCTCTGTATCTCTTGCATTCACATACATATATTTGTATACACACTCTTTGTTTACATGACGGCCTGTCTTATATTGTGTTTTATTATGTCGCATTCACACTCACACAGACATTCTAGTTGACAACCAATAAAACCTTACTTACATCTTTATCGGTTGAGTCTCTCTCTTTTCCTTGCTGGCATTTCCTCGCATTTCACATGTGAGTTCTCTTATGTTATGTTATAATATATTATATTTTTGTGTCGAACGTGCGACGCGTTAAAAGGAGCCTGTTCCCATT
>NC_068986.1:9843955-9854252 GCF_001194135.2 Octopus bimaculoides | reverse complement strand
AAGCCTTCTTAAGACGGTCAGGAGCAAGTCGCCGCGGGTGTGAAAAGACAGGTGGCCCAGTGGTGGTAATATAGTGGAGGGTCGAGTGAGTAAGTTTTGCCGTTTGGAATCGCTGATGAACGACTGAGAACAGCATTGGTAGTGGCTTTTGCAGGTGTAGACAAAGACGTAGAACCGTCGACGAGTCTGTCGCCTGACATCTACAAATAGGTTAAAATTGTTCAAAAAGTCCGCACCCAGAATAGGACGTGGGAGATCAGCTATGACAAAAATCCACCTAAAATCCCGGCGAAGATTAATGTCAATATGTAAGGAAACTTGACCGTAAGTTATAATGGGAGACCAGTTGACCGCATGCAAGGCGATCTCTGAACGCTTTGGCTCGTCTGTAGCGAGACGCAAAGGCCAAATAGAGCAACTAGAACCTGCGTCGACCATAAACGCTTTACCAGACACACGATCCTTTACAAAAAATGCACGATTTGAGGATAATTGGTTGGAAGTGTTTGACGTGCTCAAACCCTCCGCTGGGCGTTTTCCGACGATTGGAAAGAACAAGGCTGAATGCATTTGCGGACATTATGCTGATACCTGGCGTGGTACCAACAAAGACTGGGACTAGAGGAAAAAGAATCGGTCGAGCGTGAACGAGACCGGCTCCGACTGCGACAGCGCGAAGAGTTGGAGCGCCCTCGCCAAAGCGCGTCCATTGGGAGTGTTAAGGAGTCGAGTTACTCCACAATCTCATCATGTGATGAGGAAGATGCAGCAGAAGAGACCTCTGAGCAAGAGCAGACATGACGAGGAGCTGGCTGGATAGCGAACCCTAAAGTTTTATCAGCCATGGTTGCTAGTTGATCCACGGTGTTGGTATCACCCGCTGTGGCTAAAATAATTTGCATATTGGGAGGTAGCCGGGAGAAGAAAAGCTTCCGTAAGAGCGAGTTGTCCTCAGTCGTGTCGCTGAGTTCGCGGAGATGCCGTAAAAACTGAGACAGCGTCCTGTCTCTTAGCTCCTCGTCCTGCATTAGCTGCTTAAACTCTGCGGATTTAGTGTTCCGCCGGAGAACCTCGGATTTGACCACCTCGTACGTCGCATCCGGGCGAGGATCTGTGATGAGATCCCTGACGGAAGTAGCAAGTGGCGCAGGAATGTTACAAAGGAGACGATTTAGCTGTCGCGGGGAAGGCACAGCATGTGCCGCAATGTACGCATCCAACTGTGCGAACCAAAGCGTGACGTCACCAGTGAAAGAAGGAAAATTAGGTAAACTAATTTTCTGTCAGAGGAGAAAAAAGAAAAAAAGGACAAAAAAAAACCGACAAAAGTGTTGTTGGAAATAATAGCGTTTGTGCGAGAAAAAACAATTTCTGAGCAAAATTTATGGAATTGTGTACTGTATGCACAAATAAACAAAGCAAAAAAAAAATATTTCGTCACCAAACCTGTTTGTGGTTTTTTTTTTGTGCTGAAAGAAAACAAAACAAAATGCCAAAATCACTGTGAATGTATGTGTGCTGTACCAACAAGGTTTGTTTTGTTATTTTTCTCTGCTTGTGTGTGGGGGTGTGTATTTTTATTTCTTGTCAAAAAATGGCGCGCGACTGGTAAAGTCCTGTTTCCATGTGGGGCAATTCAAATGTGGCGGCAAACTGAACGGTGGCTGGAAGTGGAGTCTTCTGGCTGTAGCTTCTTACGGCTGCCGGAGTTCCTTCACTCGTCGGGCCACCATTTATAATGGGAGGCAAGGTTCTCGATATTGGTTGAATATTGCCTTCTCCCATTAATTTCTTATTCATCGTGTTGCTTAAGGCTCTAGCAGTCGAGTAAAGAAGTATTAGGCAAAACGCAGGCTCTCCATCAGTTTTATTTACAATATATACAAAGGTGTAGTAAGTTGCTCTTTGCAGCGATCTCACGTGGTGTGAATTCGTCGTTCTCAGTTACGCGGGCCCATTGTCTCAGGAAATGCAACAAGCGGATTAGCCTAGGGGCCCAGTCAGTGAAGTGTGCTCTGCGAGCAGTCGCGGGGAAAAAGAGATCGAACCTCGTGGTTTCTTCCTTTTATATAGTTTGCCATCACGAGCCTCGTTGTGAGCTCGCACATGGCAAATGGATGCAGGTGAGGTCTCGGAGATGGCAATGGCTGCTGCGAGATCTCACCCCATATGGCGCTGACTGCTTGTGCCGCTACAGAATCGTATAATGCGTTAAAAGAGCAATTTTTAGTGATAGAATTATGTTTTAGCTAGAGAGACACGGGCAAAGAAGCTTCTCTCTCTCTCTGCACACAGTTCCTTCTTGTCCAAGTTGTTCAAAATTCTTTTCTCGATGGAAATACGAGCCAGTGAAGACAGCCATTCTTGGGCCATTGTGATTCTCAGACGTGAGCAGATTCCATCCAACGTTGAGAAACTTTTCTCATTAGCGACTGATGTTAAGGGCTTGGTCAGCATTCGCTTAATTATTTAATGGATTCCGGTATAGCGGAAGTCAACTCCAATTTATACAGTAATTTTAAAATGGAGTTGATTGACTTGCACTTTTTGAAATACTGTCAAAAACATATATTTTAGCTCTTTCACTAAGCTCTTATTTTCAATGAAGGAGTCAGCCTACCTGCTCAAAGAATTTCACCTTTTTTCCGCAATATTTCTAGCCCCAAAAATGGCTTATTTTGCATATCTAGCACCGCATCTTTCTCCATTAAGGGTTAAAATAAGGCAACCATGCTAAACACAACTGATCTTTACACAGAGACGCACAGAATAACAGCAATCAAATAATGAAAGCGGAGTGCACAACAAGCATCACCAATCTGACTGTCACTGATTATTTTATAATGAAGACGATTAATAAGGAGAATGTGTAAAAATGGATATATGCAACTTGAGATGAAATGAATTGGTAAGCGACGATTTAGTCTTCGTTATAAAATACAATGATTGCCATACATGAAATAAAATAACATAACAGGTTACAACAAGGATGTGTGAGAGACTTCGTGGTTAGGTTGGACTGATCTTCTAGACAAAGTTGACGTACTTTTTTGGTGGTATGTAGAGGTAGGCGTTGGTCTGTTGGTCGTGTAGTGTTCATGCAGCAATGATGTAGACAGGCGTCTGGTGGAGGTGAGAGCAGAGACTGGCTAGTGTCAGAACATCTTTGCCGGAAACGAGTTGCGTATGGTCAGTGGCGTGTACCAAAGACCTAGAACAGTCGAGAATTGCCGTTCTTAAAGAGATCAGTGGGCTCCCAGAAGCTGGTGGTTAATTTCCTGCGTAAAGAAAAAAACTAAACTGTTGCGCTAACGCGATTGGACAGCTAGAAACTGACCAATCCAAACAACAGGTTCGTTTAATCACATGGTCATGTGACCTGCTGGAACGAAAAGGGCTTGTGGAGCCTGTATTCGAGTATTTAAGTTTAGATGAGTCAAAACGAAAACATATCACACAATGACAGTATAAATCACTTCTGCTACAATTTCTGATCCTCTCCGACTAGTCCTCGAGCGTTTGAGGTCTCCTTCGAATGCTAGGGAGTGAGGCCGGCTCTCTCCCTGTTTTTCTCCTTTCCTTCTTTCGATGTTCAAGTAATTTCTAACAAAGTACAATGCCTCGACTTTAACGAGGGAAGTTTAATCAATTTATTGTACCTGAGTGGTACTTTATTTTATCACTCTCCAGCAGAAGAAGAATAAAAAAAAAGGGTGACCATGGTAAGATTTGAACTCACAAAGTAAAGAGCTGTAACTAAGTACTGCACAGCAATTTGTTCGACGCTCTAACAGTCGTGTTCTTTTCCATAAGTGATTTTCATCACTGGCATAAAGTCAGAAATTAGGCGGGTGGGGCGTTGCATGGTTAAATTGACCTCAAGATGCAAATGGTGCTTTATTCTATCGATCTCCGAAGAATACAAAGGCAGTGGTTGATCTTGATGGAATCTCAGATCGTAAAAGGCCCGCATATATTGCAACCTCAACCCCCATTACATAATATCTTAACATCTGTTCTTTTGAAGATCTGTTTTTGTTTTCTTCTCCATCGCCTTCTTTCTTTCCGTTTTCCTTTCTTTCTTTCTTTCTTCCTTTCAAATAGCATTTAATATTTCCTCTCTTTTTTTTTTCTTGCAGAAATAATGGAGTTTGAGCCTGTTTCTCCGCCATCGTCATCGCCGATGTCGGCCCAGTGAACTGGACATATGTCAAAGTGCCAAAGAATATCGACCTTTGAAACAATACACCTTTACCGCCGCTGCTACCACTGCCGCTGTCGTCGTTGTTGCTGTTATTGTTGTTATTCTTGTTGATGTTGGCCCAGATGGTGTAAATGTAGCTCCTTTTGTCTTTTCATCGATGCTACTGTTGTTGTTGTTGTTGTTGTTGTGCTGCTGCTGCTGTTGTTGCAGCAATGGTGTCCTTTCCTCTTTCTTGTTTTGGTTGTACAGGCAGAATGCTTTGAGATGGCGAAGTGTTACATAGACGTGGAGTTTCGACCATCTAGCCTACACAATTAATTGCAGTTCTGCCCCATTCGGCAGAAAGATGAGGTCTGGGATCTTTTCCAGCTGCTTGGGCTTTACATGTAGAAGGAGCTCCAGTGCGGTCCCAAACTAGTTCTCTTACTTCGTTCTCTTCGGAAGAATATCGTCCCACCCCCCACCGCAACACTGCGCATGCCAGGATCCACCAGAGATGTAGCTCTGGTGGGACTCTCAGAATTATGACCGTTACCGCCCTTCTTTCCAAATAAGAAGGGAAAAGAAACGACCACTGATGCGCGCCGAACTGACTTGCCCTAGATATGTGGTCGATCTCCTACCATACATCGCTGAGAGCCCTTTCTATTTGAGCGTTCGTGGTCGCCTCTAGATGACTAGTTTTTAAACTAACGCACCGATATCTTACCATCTTTTTAGCAGTAGCAGCCAGTGTCTCAGGGGTGGGTGCAAGCTCTACCCTTATCCCCCTCGGTTTTCCTAAATCTAACGGCATCTTCTAATTTCGCCCGCTTATCTTCCAGGAAAAGAGTGTATAGTTCTTTTGTGGAGTTCACTCCAGCGAAAGAAATCTTGCTATTGTTGCTTTTGTTATTGCTGCTGCCAGTTACGATAACGTCTACTAAGAGGCCACCAAACAAATCTAGCATGAACACACAGAATTAATAGAGCAGATAATCTAAACCGGGCGATTTGGGACATGGGCAATCGCTCATCGCTTCCCATATTTCAGTGACTGTTATCGGCTTTTCGTAGAACATCGCGTCCGCTGCCGAGAGCCGCAGCAAGCCGTCCAGGTACGAACTAAAGTCCGCTACCGTTGTCGACACATCGTTCCCCCAAACAGCTGCTCGAAATGCTGCTGGAAAGCCGCGCACATCTGCTCGGAACCGAGTAGCATGCGGCCGTCCCGATCCTTAAAAGACCCGATCGTCGTTTTCTTGCCACGTTGCGTCTCCACCGTTGGGGCCTATCGAACAGCTTCAGTTCCTTCGTGTTTTAGCGCTCTGACAACGCAGCATTGGAGTTTCGCCTTAAAGAAATGCTCAAGGGCCATTCTGGCCGCCAGTACATTCATTATAGAGCTTCTGAGTTCAATCCCAGGATAGGCACTAAGGTAAGTCACAAAAAAATTCGTCTGAAGCAGAAATGTGGCGAAACGCAGAGAGCGGAGGGAGAACAGTGTACCCCATAGATAAAATAAAGGGTTAGGTTTGAAATTCCGACAACAACCGAGTTCCGAAAAAGGCAGGAGGCTGGAACGTACGACATCCGAAACAGTGAAAGCAACAATCAAGATGTCCTGTATAAATAGTCTGCGGTGGGACCGAACCGGGAACCATGTGGTTGAGAAGCAAACATCTTACCACACAGTATGTATGTAAATATATGCATCAACAACTTGGTTGATTGATGAATAAATTGAAGAAGAAAAAAAAAGTAACTGAGGTGTGAGAAGTTGTCATTAAGACAGCAGCACAGATTCAATAGGTTCATTCATTTTTCCTGAGCAGTAACTTTGACCTGCAAGTTAGAATGCAACTAAGGCCGTTTGTTACTCACAATGACATCACGTCGGCAAATAAGTGCTTTGTCACGTTGTTGAATTGCAGAGCATTCTTTTCATCGCTCGCACTACAATATCCATCTCATGAGATCATTCTTGGTGCATATTTTAATGGTGAGAAACTCATTAAAAGACTGAATTAAATGAAATTGTCGTGTTTAGAGGTTATCTTATAATGTGGTGTAATATATAATCCAACGTCAAATATTTAGTGAAAGGCATATCATTACGTATGTGGATCTGTTATGACTTGCGTATGTATAATGTGAGAGTGTGTATGAATATGTGTGTGCCTGGGAGTGTGTATGTATACATGTGTGTGCGTGTGTGTATCTAACAAGAAAATGGAAATGAGATACTTAGAAAAGAAACAGAAAATCAGGTATGTATCTAGGTAGGTATGGTGATGGGTGGGTAGATGCTGATTATCAAGGTAACCGGATGAGACTCACCTCTATTCTCGGAAATAACAAAATATTTCAAAGACTTAAACATCCGTTATCAGATTCAGAAGAAGACAAATCGATTGTCCCCGAGTCTAGAATTCAGACTGGTTTTTCCTGTATTAATTCTAAATTTAATTTCTTTGTCAATTTCTTGCTAAAAGTTTTCTAAAACACTCGTCCGCACATATGCTTTCGGCAATGCAAGGTAGCAAATTTGATTTGTTTACTACCACACCTGAGAAGTTAAATAAGTGGACCAAGTCTTGTTAAGTGGACCAAGTCTTGTTAAGTGGACCAAATCTTGGTTAGGCATTGAATTGTAGGAACCACGAAGCACACTGTTTTTGACAGTATCTTCCATGAGTATACATTACGACCAAGTTCCTGACATTTTAGAAGTACGTTCTTGTATCAATACCGTATCTCTTCATCCTCAAAACTTCTTGACAGATTCCAATGTCTGATCTCTGTTGTGAATGTCTGATCTCCATTGTACTTCGTCATCAAAGAACATCTTCCCTCTTTAGAAGATGTACGTTTGATAACACATTCAATTCACAGCTGTAAGAAGACTTGGATTAACTGCAGTGTTTCGAACTTATTGTATGTTTCCTCAGTCACATTTACCCCACCAAACCGATGGTCCTAACAATAAAGTGCAAGCACCAAGGTGTCTCAAAGACCCCTTACACCGATGTATCACGTCTGTTATGAACACACATCGCCAATAAGAAGGAGGTGTTCGCTGATGACAAACGGCAAGAATAAAATCAACAGTAATCAGCGTGTTCTGCGTTTGAATCTACCAGAATGTTACTAAGAAGGAATCTCCTTTTTTGATTGTCCGTCGAAGGTCGACGTTGACTGTCCTTGTTCAGAAATCATCTCTGGCAGGCTCACATGTGGGCTACAAGGCCTACCCTTGATCTGCAGTAGTGATAACATCTACTGCAGATGAAGTTACTTGACGAAACGGAGAAGTGACGGCTCCCATGTGCTCTCATCTACAAACATGTCCCATCCACCGTATCTGCTATGAGTTAATAAGGTAATGAGAAGGAATAAATACACTATTGTTTGGTTTCTGCGAGCATCCCATGAATTAGTGTCTGTTTTTGCATCAATCTATTGATGAGCAGCTGCTCCATATAAGACTGCACACTTTTTTCTTTCTCTCAGCATGCTCTGGTTTTATTCTGTAGCTGATCTCACACTGATCCTACAAGAACCGATTGAGGTCCCCCAGTGCATATTATAGACATAGTGGTCCGGTAGGCTATTGAGCAGTTGATCTGTTTCGGAATAAGAAGGTTGAAGGCAGTTGATATTTGAGCACACCAAACGGAGTTCTGAAATACCTAGGCACTAATACAAAATCTCACCAATGAAATGCGAGATTTTGAAACAATATTCTGTTATGAAGACTGAATCTCGTGGTACTCATTTTATCCTCTTCTTTAGGACTTTTTTTCCAAGACTGCGCCACCAATTTTATATTGTTGTCAATTTTTTGTGAGTTTCTCGATGGCAGTAACTAAAGGTAGCAGGTACTTTAACCAAGTACTTCAACAGCCATTAATGGGGAATAGAATCGAATGCTTTCATATAATCAAGTCATTCCTGTTACAAAATTCGTGTCGTGTTTTCTCTCTTCAGACAGCTCAGCCTTGTTTGCCCAAAGTTGTTTCATACATTCCTACATTTCCTTTTTTCCACCTGCCTGCGCATCAGTCATCATGTTAGACTCACAATGATCGCAGAGGAACTGGTTATAGTTTTCTTCCAATTCGGTAGCTTCATTTTTGGCTCTAGCACAGACGAATCGGTTATATTTGGAGACATACAACAGTTTAGTGATGTTAGCAGTAGTTACATTCAAGTTTTTCCTTTGCAGAATCCATGTCGGTCACTGGCAAATGTTGCATACCACTGATTGAAATCAGCTCTTTGGGCTTGTGGTTATCTGAATTGGTGTGTGTGTATGTGTATGCGTGTGTGTGTGTGTGTGTGTGTGTGTGTGTGTGTGTGTGTGTGTGTGTGTGTGTGTGTGTGTGTGTGTGTGTGTGTGTGTGTGCGCGTGTGTGTCCGCGCGCGCGCGCGTATATATTAATGTCCAGCTTAGAAATCTTAAACAGAGAGTCCTTAGAATATTCTATAATTTTTTTCACTGTACCACGAATCAATTGTATTTGGAGAATGTTGGGGGCAGCCAGAGAGCAAGGGGAACCCCCACGCCTACACCTAAGATAATAGGAAGAAATAATTTGGTATGGCATAATCGGAATTTGGGATGAGAAAGTGGAGGTGCATGGTTATCTCCCTTGCTGATCAGATATTTAGTAGCTGTCAGCTGCGGTTGGACAGCAAAGCTGTAAGCCTTTCATTTGTCGCAGATCCAGGAGAGATAGCAATGTTATTGGTATTATTTTGCTTGCAGGAGGTGTACCTGGGCATAACTTTGATCAGCACTGGATTAACCATTAAGCAAAATAAGCACGTGTTTAGGGAAGCAAGGGAAAGGGTGGGGGAACGAAGAAATCGTAAATGGTTTACGGCACAAAATAAATTACTTTAAACTTAATCAAGTAATATTCCAAGTGGTTTATATGATCGGAAATATAATTTCGAAGCGTTCATGATGTCACAGTAAGAATCTGATCAAGGACTTTGCAATTACAAATACAAAAGTGGGAGAAAACGTTTCAAATATAAATAAAGTGGAAGGATACAAGAATAGACATTATCTTCCATCTTCCAGTTAGATTCGCTTCGTATTTAAAAACACAAAAATCATTTTACGGCTTATGAATATTTACATTTCGAATTATTAGGGTGGTGCATAATTATTACGGCTTTTTTTTCAACAAATTTTATTCAACAAAAACAATAACAACATGTAATAAAAACATCTTTAAATGATTATTCCGGAGCATATTCACCATCTACTTCAATTTCTGCTTCCCATTTGCTTGGCAGACGGTCAAACCGTCATTTAAAGATGTCTTTGTTAAATATTGTTATTGTTTTTGTTGAATAAAATTTGTTGAAAAAAAAAAAACGCAATAATTATGCACCAAACCAATTCATCTGCGTCGGAAGTAGGGACTTCAACATCATTTAACTGCTTAAGACCTTTATCGCTCTTAATCCGGCCCTGGCTAGGATTAGTGTCTTGTATGTGTGTGTGTGTATGTATCATTGTGCATGTGTATAAATGTATGTACGTGTGTGTGTGTGTGTGTGTGTGTGTGTGTGTGTGTGTGTGTGTGTGTGTGTGTGTGTGTGTGTGTGTGTGTGTTAATGTATGCATGTTTGTGTATATGCATGTATGCGTACTTATACATACGTATATACCCGTATGTGCGCATATGTATGTGTGTGTTTATATATATGTATATGTATGCTTGTATATATACATATGCATATATGTATGCTTTGTATATACACACATCCATATATATCTGTGTGTGTGTGTGTGTGTGTGTGTTTATGTGTGTATATATGTATGCTTGTATATATACATATGCATATATATATTCACGTGTACGTTCGTATGTCTTTCTTTTACTTGTTTCAGTCATTTGACTGCGGCCATGCTGCAGCACCGCCTTTAGTCGAGCAAATCGACTCCAGGACTTATTCTTTGTAAGCCTAGTACTTATTCTATCGGTCAATTATGCCGAACCACTAAGTTATAGGGACGTAAACACACCAACATCGGTTGTCAAGCGATGGTGGGGGGCAACCACAGACACACAAACATACACACACACACACACA
>NC_068986.1:9838280-9843392 GCF_001194135.2 Octopus bimaculoides | reverse complement strand
ATATATATATATATATATATATACACACACACACACACACACGCACACACGACGGGCTTCTTTCAGTTTCCGTGAACGAAATCCACTGATAAAGCTTTGGTCAGCCAGAGGCTAGAGTAGAAGACAGTCGCCTTTGTACGTATACATACGTGTGTATGTATGTGCACATACGCGCAAGCTCACTCGTTCGCGCACGTGCGTATGTATTGAATTGATATGAGATACTTGGAAAGCAGGTGGGTCGCTAGGTGCAGAATAGCAATTAAGGTAGGTCGCTAGGTTTGCAAGTAGAGTATAATTTATAAAGCTAACTGGAAGGAACTCTCCTTTATTCCCAGAATTTACAAACCGTTTGTAAGTTTTTGGGTCCCGTTACTAAACTGTTGTGGCCGATTCTTAAAGGTTTTTTCCTATCTTAATTCTAAATTTAATAATAACTTCAAATTTTGGATCAAGGCCAGCAATTTCGGGGGATGGGGTAAGCCGATTACATCGACCCCAGTGTATCACTGGTACTTATCTTATCGACCCCGAAAGGTTGAAAGGCAAAGTCAACCACAGCGGTATTTGAACTCAGAACGTAAGGAGGGACAAAATACCGCGAGGCACTCTACCCGGTGTGCAAATTCTAAATTTAATATTAAATTTCTTAATTTCTTCCAGGAGTGGCTGTGTGGTAAGAAGCTTGCTTCCCAACCACATGGTTCCGGGTTCAGTCCCACTACGTGGTACCTTGGGCAAGTGTCTTCTACTATAGTCTCGGGCCGACCAAAGCCTTGTGATTGGATTCGGTAGACGGAAACCGGAAGAAGCCTGTCGTATATATATGTATGTATGTATTTTTGTGTCTGCGTTTGTCCCCACCACCACCACCACCACCACCAAGCTTACAAAGAATAAGTCCTGGGGTCGATTTGTTCGACTAAAGGTGGTGCTCCAACATGGCCGCAGTCAATTTACTGAAACAAGTAAAAGAATAAAAGATAAACTGCGTTGGTTTGCAGCTGAAAATCGGAAATTCTTTTCTGCAAATATACTTAATCAATTGATCTGCACTTATCGATCTACATATGTAAGTGTGTACAGACGTGTGGTGTGTGTGTGTGTGTGTGTGTGTGTGTGTGTGTGTGTGTGTGTGTGTGTGTGTGTGTGTGTGTGTGTGTGTGCGTGCGCGCGTGCGCGTGTGCGTGCGTATTCCTAAACTTGTCGTCTGCCTGATCCTATGTAAGACCACGCCGTGTAAGACTGAAAATAATTCAGTTGGGTCTTTTCTCCCATGCAGGTGATATTGTCCATGCAGAAAACAGGATAACCCCATCCTAAAAGCGAGATCATCTCCGCAAGAAAACCAATCCACTGAACACCTGAAACATTTGCGCCAAGTGAACGCCCCATCCACCCATCCTCTCCGATCTCTTAAAACCTCATCTGTTTCCTCCTTTATCGTTTACTCGTCTCAGTCACTGAACTGCGGCCAATTTGAGGGAGCGTTTTCAAGGGTTTTACTTGAACGAATCGACCCCAGTACTTATTTTTTTAAAACCTGGTACTTATTGTATCGATCTTTTTTTGCCTGACCGCTGGGTTATAGGGACAAACATGGACACACACACACCCGCACATACTCTATATGAAAAGCTTCTTTCATTTTCCATCTACTAAATCCACTCACTAGGCTACGATGATCGGCGTGAGGCTGTATGGT
Source organism: Octopus bimaculoides (assembly GCF_001194135.2). Classification (NCBI taxonomy): domain Eukaryota; kingdom Metazoa; phylum Mollusca; class Cephalopoda; order Octopoda; family Octopodidae; genus Octopus; species Octopus bimaculoides. Next base: position 9,841,687 of record NC_068986.1, on the reverse strand, counting down.
TGGCCTGAGGCTGTTGTAGAAGACACTTGCCCAAGGTGCCATGGGACTGAACTCGGAACCATGTAGTTGGAAAGAAAACTTCTTGCCACACAGCCACGCTTGCACCTCTTTTATTGACTCCAGAAGGATGGCTTTATATATATATATATCAAGTTCAATGAACGAAAGTCATTAAAAGATGAATGGATTAGGGATAAAATCAGTGAATGTGAGATATTGAAATCAACGGTGGGGGGAGGGAAGGGAATCGATATTAGAGAACCTGAATTTGGTATTAAAACAAAAATAGGAATAAAATAAAGTATAGGTGACGTTTACGGAACTGACCAGTGACAGATGAGAAATCAATGCGTATCCCAAATTCTGAGTTGATCCTAAACACAAAAGGCTGATTTTCCTGTTTGCTGTGTAAATAGAAACGGAAACTTTGCAGAAATCCGTCCAGACACACCAAAGTCGCTACCCATTCACCTTTTCTCCAATTTTCTAGAGGACAGGATTTCACTCTCCATTTTGTATTTAATATTCATGTGGCACTAAGGTGGTGAGCTAGCAGAAACGTTATCGCGCCGGGCGAAATGCTTAGCGGTATTTCGTCTGTCTTTACGTTCTGAGTTCAAATTCCGCCGAGGTCGACTTTACCTTTCATCCTTTCGGGGTCGATAAATTAAGCACCAGTTGCGTACTGGGGTCGATCTAATCGACTGGCCCCTTCTCCTAAGATTTCGGGCCTTGTGCCTAGAGTAGAGAAGAATATTCACGTAGCACTTAAAGCAGCTAATGAAGATTTGGCAGTTCAAACCTTCAGTCTCTTCCGCCGTGGCCCTTAAGCAAAAGAAACAGCTGTCATTCATTTCTGATCGAAGGTAACAGAGAGATATTTCAAACTAACTCGGACAACATCAAAATCTGTCCACCACACGCAATCACCGTTGTTGGACACAATTCCACAGGTCAGCAGTGAGCAGTCTCTCTGATCATCTTTTCATAGACCGCTACTCATTTCGGACAGTTCTGCTGACACCATTGTTGATTCCGTACAACTTATGTTGTCAGAGCTGCACCTCTTCACAGATTCTTTATCATGGATTTCCAACATGAAAGTCGACCAGAAAAGCAAAATATCGACAATTTTGTTGAGTTTATAGGCGCAGGCGTGGCTGTGTGGTAAGAAGATTGCTTCCCATCCACATAGCGCTGAGTTCAGTCCCTCTGCGTGGCACCTTTGGCAAATGTCTTCTACTATAGCCTCGGGCCGAACAAAGCCTTGTGAATGGATTTGGTAAACCGAAACTGAAAGAACACCGTCACTAACTCACTCTATCTCTCTCTCTCTAACACGCACGCGCACGCGCACAAACATGGAAGATGGAATCTAAAAGGAGCCCATCGTGTGTGTGTGTGTGTGTGTGTGTGTGTGTGTTGTGCTTGTATTTGTTTACGTTCCTGTAACTTAGCAGTTCGACAGAAGAGACCTTTGGAATAATTACCAGGCTTAAGATTAAAGCTCTGAAATGAATTGTAACGCCTAAGTAAAGTCAATTCAAAATAAGAGAAAATGACAAAAGACGAATCTGTTTCTTGAAATTTATTTCACCTCCTCGTTGATTAAAATGAAGGAGAATTACAAAGAAACTGAACAACTTTCGTTTCTTTACGTTTATTGATTGAAAGATCTAAGAAATCCTGATAGGAAAAAAAAATAAAAGTTACAATTTCAATGGAAGAAACGTATTTCATAATAAACCTTCGGCACAAACCTCTATCATCTTTCCTATTTAACTTCCTAAAGTTATTTCGACGAGTTTCTTTGTAAACTAAACGGAACACTTTGGTCCACTAAACCCCAGCTACATGGTCTCGATGTACGATTGTGAAACAAACACACACACACACACACACACACATGCGCTCTCATCAATATTCGCACCCACACATTAACATTTGGCGACCTACTATATATGGCTATTCTTGGTAACTAAATCCTAAACATCAGAATTCCTGGTTTAAGGGTTGAAATTGTTCCGTGTTGAAATGCAACGAAATCCAGTGAGGTTCAAATTTCTGTTTAAAAATTAGAAACAAGCTGCTATAAAAAGGGGTTGTTGTGGCTTTCACTCATCACAAACTCAAAGGTTTGCATTTGGTCACAATCTCGCCTTGGTAACTATCTTGAAGCTTCAAATTAACGCCGACCTTACAACAAAACAGCTACACTAGGTAGACATAGTCAATTGTACACTTCACTGACAAAAGCACGAATATCCACAATGGGTAAGATCAGATTTTTCGCTTTCTGTACATTATTTTCTTCTCGGCAAATAACAATGATTTTTCTTTCTACTGTTTGTTTTTCTTTTTGGTGACGGGGCTCCAAGATATATACTCGTCCCACACTCACACAAACACACACATACACACTTGTATACACACACACACACACACATCGAAATAAAAATGATCTTTGCATTATACACACACACTTATACACACACACTTATACACACACATATCGAAGTAAAAATAATCTTTGCATTATGCCTTATCGTTCCAGTTTGCCGTTTCATCACCGTCGTATTGCTATGCAGTTATGCTTTACAAATTCTTGGCTCACCAATTCCTTCGTCGGCCACAGATGAACTCATCACTTCAGCAAGAGAATCATCGAAAATGACAAGAGTTGTAGTTGGAAACGTATTACAGTATTATGTAAGTAATAATTATATGTTTAAAAAAAATTAATTATGGAATGGCGGTTGAGGGACCAACGAAATACCTTGTGGTATTTAATTTAATTTATTTTCTAAGTTCAAATCTCACCAGATTTGACTTTGTCATTAATCCTTTCTGGGCGATAAATTAGTAACTAGGGCTTCATCCTTCCGTGAACGATTGACCAGTCACTAGTAATATACTGGAGATCAATTTAATCGATTGTGTATGTTCGATGGCAATATCGGAAATTACTGTGCTGCATGATCGATTGTTTGACAGAAATAGTAAAATACTGAACCACTTACCTCATCGTATTTGGTTAAGTTTTCAGGTTACGAGATCGAACGACATCAAAGTTAAATGTATCATTTTTCATCCCTCTACGATCATGTCCTATCTTCTACAACTTTCTAGTTTACCAATTGCTAAGACTTTTTCAAATCAATAATTATTTCTTGATAAAAATTCTTATAAAAACAACTCCTCTTAATCATTGAGAGATAAAAAAAAAACACGAAACACCTCTAATCGATTTCTATCTTGTTTAGCTAATTATGAAGTAATTAATATTATGTAATTAATGTAATTTATTTCATTTTTTAGTGTAACAACTCAGTGTACCCTTCCTGTTACAACTGTAGTAATTTTATCCAACAATTAACCAAGTCAATGGATTCAACTTTTCCCGAACT
>NC_068986.1:9835680-9837486 GCF_001194135.2 Octopus bimaculoides | reverse complement strand
TGTGTGTGTGTGTGTGTGTGTGTGTGTGTGTGTGTGTGTGTGTGTGTGTGTGTTCAGTAAATCATAAATCCGAAACAGAAGCACACTTTAGGTTATAGAGAAGTAGAGTTATAGAGATAAAGATAGACATGGCCAATCTATGGTACAATCCTGGGTTTCATGTCCATAAAGTGCTTAGCTTCACAGCGTTTCTTCAGCTCCTAAAACCCATTGGCCTATGGTCTCTCTAGAAAATGGGGGAAGAAAGACTTCGTTACTCCGCTAACAACAAGGGATTGCCTCCCTTTGACCACTAATTAATTGACCATGTTGGCGTGTGGATCCCAGGACGCCAGCAGGAATTTCGGTAAGTGCAAGCAGGGTCTGAAGACTTCTGTTCTGGAGTTAAGGATGTTCCCCAGGTCCAGGAAGTCCATTAATGTCATCGCCCGTTCATGCACAGTTTACAACGCTTAGTCCCATTTTTGTAGGGAGTTTCTAGGACCTTCCATGATACTATGTGTGGGGTTTCATTGTCTTTCAGCCGCCATACATGGCTGGCGAAGGACGTAGCGGATCTCCTTTCCAGGATCATCAAAGAGAAACTGTGGAGAGGCGCTGTTTGAACGTGTTGCCGGAATTGACTAGAATGTTCTTAATATCAGGGACGCAGCTAAAAGAAACCCTTAAATTGTGTCTGTTGAAAATGCATCCGTACTTATTTGAACGTGTAAAGTGTTTGTCAACTAACCTGAGGAACATCGTACCTACACACGGTTTTACGTTGACGGAGAAGAGGGGTGCAAAGCAAATGATATTTCTGCGGCGCTTCCTTCTGCGCGTGTTAGGACCCGGTATATATATATATATACTCAAAAGGTTGCTGGTCGTGGTCGGTCAAGGAGTGACCATAAGTTTCGCACCTATAAAGTTCCTAAAGGTATTGCTGATACGTCAGTGAGAGCCCAACAACGACAGCACCAACATTCGTAGCAGCATACGGTAATAACAGCAGCAACGGCAGCGATACTGCAGCTACAGCAACATTACCTGCTGCACCAGCAACGTGTCTGGTAGTAACAACAGCAACGGTAGCGTACGCAGCAGGAACAACAGCTGCAGTACCACCAGCGCATGGGCACAGATACGAGAATATGTTGGAGCTACAGAAAATCCCTTCAAGCAGCGCCTTAACAATCGCAGGCCCACTTTTAGGATTCCAGATAGGTGCAATGTTATATCCTTGGCCAGCTACGTATGGCATTTAAAACAAAAGGATAAGCCTTACAAAATAAAATGGAAACTCCTAGACCAATCTGACCATACCTTAACGAGAGAAAATGATATAAACTTGGCCGAGAGAACAAGAATCCTGAAGAATTCGCTCGACCCGGGGACTTTCTTAAACTCCAAAAGGGAGATATTTAGTCGCTGCCTTCATCAGAGGAAATTCATGTTGAAAATATGTAATTACCCGCTTGCCAACTAGCGAGCGGTAATCATCCATTTACTAACCCTTTTCAGACGCAATTGGAACCAATCTAAGGAGAATAACTCCATCTAGCCCAGAAGGATTGTTGCTCAGAAGAATTTCGTTTTGGGAGTCTTTGTTTACAACTCTGGCTGACCAAGACCTTTTCCCACTTCTTGTTGAAAGGTTACGTACCTTCGACCAACGAGTCTGGCGGGTCACCTATACAGTCATGAATTTTATAGATGTTAAACCAAAGGTCACTCCCTGACCGGCCGTAACCAACAACTTTTTAAGTATTACTGCACTAAATTTTTAGAGTGTGTTTCTTTTCGGAACTATTGACCGATTATATA